>NC_080049.1:4089570-4162565 GCF_026212465.1 Amaranthus tricolor | reverse complement strand
GCACGCAACTTGGGCACACAACACTATTTGGGATATATTATTGTGTTGAAGAGGTAAAAAATGAAAAATTATAGTCATATGCTAGAAATTACGTGTTAAGTTGCGATTTAAAAGGTTTTTAAGCGTTTTTGCCACTTTTGCGCATAAAGTAGCTCAAACTTGGTTTTTTTTGCACGAAACATGGCACACAATACTATTTGGTATATATTATTGTGTTGAAGTGGTTAGATTTTAAAATCATAGTCATATGCTAGAAGTTACGTGTTAAGTTGGGATTTTAAGGGTTTTCAAGCGTTTTTGCCACTTTTGCGCATAAAGTAGCTCAAACTTTGTTTGTTTGCACGCAACTTGGCAGACAACACTATTTAGTATATATTATTGTGTTGAAGAGGTTAAAAATGAAAATATATTCATATGCTGGAAATTACGTGTTAAGTTGCGATTTTAAACGGTTTTTAAGCGTTTTTTGCCACTTTTGCGCATAAAGTAGCTCAAACTTGGTTTGTTTTGCATGAAACTTGGCACACAATACTATTTGGTATATATTATTGTGTTGAAGTGGATAGAATTTAAAATCATAGTCATATGCTAGAAATTACGTGTTAAGTTGAGATTTTATGCATTTTTAAGCGTTCTTACCACTGTAGCGCATAGAGTAGCTCAAACCTGGTTTTGTTTTGTACGAAACTTGGCACACAACACTATTTGGTATATATTATTGTGTTGAAGTGGTTAAAAATGAAAATCATAGTCATATGCTAGAAATTACGTGTTAAGTTGAGCTTTTAAGGGTTTTTTAAGCGTTTTTGCCACTTTTGCGCATAATGTAGCTCAAACTTGATATGTTTTCAACGAAACTTGGCACACAACACTATTTTGTATATATTATTGTGTTGAAATGATTAAAAATAAAAATCATAGTCATATGTTAGAAATTACGTGTTAAGTTGCGATTTTAAGGGTTTTTTATGCGTTTTTGCCACATTTGCGCATAAAGGAGCTCAAACTTGGTTTGTTTTGCACGCAACTTTGCACATAACACGATCTGGTTTATATTATCGTGTTGAAGTGGTTAGAATTTAAAATCATAGTCATATGCTAGAAATTACGTGTTAAGTTGAGATTTTATGCATTTTTAAGCGTTCTTACCACTGTAGCGCATAGAGTAGCTCAAACCTGGTTTTGTTTTGAACGAAACTTGGCACACAACACTATTTGGTATATATTATTGTGTTGAAGTGGTTAAAAATGAAAATCATAGTCATATGCTAGAAATTACGTGTTAGGTTGAGCTTTTAAGGGTTTTTTAAGCGTTTTTGCCACTTTTGCGCATAAAGTAGCTCAAACTTGATATGTTTTCAACGAAACTTGGCACACAACACTATTTTGTATATATTATTGTGTTGAAATGATTAAAAATAAAAATCATAGTCATATGTTAGAAATTACGTGTTAAGTTGCAATTTTAAGGGTTTTTATGCGTTTTTGCCACATTTGCGCATAAAGGAGCTCAAACTTGGTTTGTTTTGCACGCAACTTTGCACACAACACTATCTGGTTTATATTATCGTGTTGAAGTGGTTAGAATTTAAAATCATAGTCATATGCTAGAAATTACGTGTTAAGTTGAGCTTTTAAAGGTTTTTATGCGTTTTTGCCAACTTTGCGCATAAAGTAGCTCAAATTTGGTTTGTTTTGCAAAAAACAAGGCACACAACACTGTTTGAAATATATTATTGTGTTGAAGTGGTTAGAATTGAAAATCAGAGTGATATGCTAGAAATTACGTGTTAATTTGAGCTTTTAAGGGTTTTTAAGAGTTTTTGCCATTTTTTCGCATAAAGTAGCTCAAACTTGGTTTGTTTTGCACGCAACTTGGCACACAACACTATTTGGGATATATTATTGTGTTGAAGAGGTAAAAAATGAAAATTATAGTCATATGCTAGAAATTACGTGTTAAGTTGCGATTTAAAAGGTTTTTTAAGCGTTTTTGCCACTTTTGCGCATTAAGTAGCTCAAACTTGGTTTTTTTTTGCACGAAACATGGCACACAATACTATTTGGTATATATTATTGTGTTGAAGTGGTTAGAGTTTAAAATCATAGTCATATGCTAGAAATTACGTGTTAAGTTGGGATTTTTAGGGTTTTCAAGCGTTTTGCCACTTTTGCGCATAAAGTAGCTCAAACTTTGTTTGTTTTGCACGCAACTTGGCAGACAACACTATTTGGTATATATTATTGTGTTGAAGAGGTTAAAAATGAAAATTATATTCATATGCTGGAAATTACGTGTTAAGTTGCGATTTTAAACGGTTTTTTAAGCGTTTTTGCCACTTTTGCGCATAAAGTAGCTCAAACTTGGTTTGTTTTGCATGAAACTTGGCACACAATACTATTTGGTATATATTATTGTGTTGAAGTGGATAGAATTTAAAATCATAGTCATATGCTAGAAATTACGTGTTACGTTGAGATTTTATGCATTTTTAAGCGTTCTTACCACTTTACCGCATAGAGTAGCTCAAACCTGGTTTTGGTTTTGTACGAAACTTGGCACACAACACTATTTGGTATATATTATTGTGTTGAAGTGGTTAAAAATGTAAATCATAGTCATATGCTAGAAATTACGTGTTAAGTTGAGCTTTTAAGGGTTTTTAAGCGTTTTTGCCACTTTTGCGCATAAAGTAGCTCAAACTTGATATGTTTTCTACGAAGCTTGGCACACAACACTATTTTGTATATATCATTGTGTTGAAATGGTTAAAAATAAAAATCATAGTCATATGTTAGAAATTACGTGTTAAGTTGCGATTTTAAGGGTTTTTATGCGTTTTTGCCATCTTTGCGCATAAAGTAGCTCAAACTTGGTTTGTTTTGCACGAAACTAGGCACACAACACTGTTTGAAATATATTATTATGTTGAAGTGGTTAGAATTGAAAATCAGAGTCATATGCTAGAAATTACGTGTTAATTGAGCTTTTAAGGGTTTTTAAGAGTTTTTGCCACTTTTTCGCATAAAGTAGCTCAATCTTGGTTTGTTTTGCACGCAACTTGGCACACAACACTATTTGGGATATATTATTGTGTTGAAGAGGTAAAAAATGAAAATTATTGTCATATGCTAGAAATTACGTGTTAAGTTGCGATTTAAAAGGTTTTTTAAGCGTTTTTGCCACTTTTGCGCATAAAGTAGCTCAAACTTGGGTTTTTTTGCACGAAACATGGCACACAATACTATTTGGTATATATTATTGTGTTGAAGTGGTTAGAGTTTAAAATCATAGTCATATGCTAGAAATTACGTGTTAAGTTGGGATTTTAAGGGTTTTTTAAGCTCAAACTTTGTTTGTTTTGCACGCAACTTGGCAGACAACTCTATTTGGTATATATTATTGTGTTGAAGAGGTTAAAAATGAAAATTATATTCATATGCTGGAAATTACGTGTTAAGTTGCGATTTTAAACGGTTTTTAAGCGTTTTTGCCACTTTTGCGCATAAAGTAGCTCAAACATGGTTTGTTTTGCATGAAACTTGGCACACAATACTATTTGGTATATATTATTGTGTTGAAGTGGATAGAATTTAAAATCATAGTCATATGCTATAAATTACGTGTTAAGTTGAGATTTTATGCATTTTTAAGCGTTCTTACCACTTTAGCGCATAGAGTAGCTCAAACCTGGTTTTGTTTTGTACGAAACTTGACACACAACACTATTTGGTATATATTATTGTGTTGAAGTGGTTAAAAATGAAAATCATAGTCATATGCTAGAAATTACGTGTTAAGTTGAGCTTTTAAGGGTTTTTAAGTGTTTTTGCCACTTTTGCGCATAAAGTAGCTCAAACTTGATATGTTTTCTACGAAACTTGGCACACAACACTATTTTGTATATATCATTGTGTTGAAATGGTTAAAAATAAAAATCATAGTCCTATGTTAGAAATTACGTGTTAAGTTGCGATTTTAAGGGTTTTTTATGCGTTTTTTGCCACATTTGCGCATAAAGTAGCTCAAACTTGGTTTGTTTTGCACGCAACTTTGCACACAACACTATCTAGTATATATTATTGTGTTGAAGTGGTTAGAATTTAAAATCATAGTCATATGCTAGAAATTACGTGTTAAGTTGAGCTTTTAAGGGTTTTTATGCGTTTTTGCCAACTTTGCGCATAAAGTAGCTCAACTTGGTTTGTTTTGCACGAAACTAGGCACACAACACTGTTTGAAATATATTATTGTGTTGAAGTGGTTAGAATTGAAAATTAGAATCATATGCTAGAAATTACGTGTTAATTTTAGCTTTTAAGGGTTTTTAAGAGTTTTTGCCACTTTTTCGCATAAAGTAGCTCAAACTTGGTTTGTTTTGCACGCAACTTGGCACACAACACTATTTGGGATATTTATTGTGTTGAAGAGGTAAAAATGAAAATTATAGTCATACCTAGAAATTACGTGTTAATTTGCGATTTAAAAGGTTTTTAAGCGTTTTTGCCACTTTTGCGCATAAAGTAGCTCAAACTTGGTTTTTTTTTGCACGAAACATGGCACACAATACTATTTGGTATATATTATTGTGTTGAAGTGGTTAGAGTTTTAAAATCATAGTCATATGCTAGAAATTACGTGTTAAGTTGGGATTTTAAGGGTTTTTAAGCGTTTTTGCCACTTTTGCACATAAAGTAGCTCAAACTTTGTTTGTTTTGCACGCAACTTGGCAGACAACACTATTTGGTATATATTATTGTGTTGAAGAGGTTAAAAATGAAAATTATATTCATATGCTGGAAATTACGTGTTAAGTTGCGATTTAAACGGTTTTTAAGCGTTTTTTGCCACTTTTGCGCATAAAGTAGCTCAAACTTGGTTTGTTTTGCACGAAACTAGGCACACAACACTGTTTGAAATATATAATTGTGTTGAAGTGGTTAGAATTGAAAATCAGAGTCATATGCATGAAATTACATGTTAAGTTGAGATTTTATGCATTTTTAAGCGTTCTTACCACTTTACCGCATAGAGTAGCTCAAACCTGGTTTTGTTTTGTACGAAACTTGGCACACAACACTATTTGGTATATATTATTGTGTTGAAGTGGTTATAAAATGAAAATCATAGTCATATGCTAGAAATTACGTGTTAAGTTGAGCTTTTAAGGGTTTTTAAGCGTTTTTGCCACTTTTGCGCATAAAATAGCTCAAACTTGATATGTTTTCTAAGAAGCTTGGCACACAACACTATTTTCTATATATCATTGTGTTGAAATGGTTAAAAATAAAAATCATAGTCATATGTTAGAAATTACGTGTTAAGTTGCAATTTTAAGGGTTTTTAAGCGTTTTTGCCACTTTTGCGCATAAAGTAGCTCAAACTTGATATGTTTTCAACGAAACTTGGCACACAACACTATTTGTATATATTATTGTGTTGAAATGATAAAAATAAAAATCATAGTCATATGTTAGAAATTACGTGTTAAGTTGCAATTTTAAGGGTTTTTATGCGTTTTTGCCACTTTGTGCATAAAGGAGCTCAAACTTGGTTTGTTTTGCACGCAACTTTGCACACAACACTATCTGGTTTATATTATCGTGTTGAAGTGGTTAGAATTTAAAATCATAGTCATATGCTAGAAATTACGTGTTAAGTTGAGCTTTTAAGGTTTTTATGCGTTTTGCCAACTTTGCGCATAAATTAGCTCAAATTTGGTTTGTTTTGCAAAAACAAGGCACACAACACTGTTTGAAATATATTATTGTGTTGAAGTGGTTAGAATTGAAAATCAGAGTGATATGCTAGAAATTACGTGTAATTTGAGCTTTTCAGGGTTTTTTAAGAGTTTTTGCCATTTTTTCGCATAAAAGTAGCTCAAACTTGGTTGTTTTGCACGCAACTTGGCACACAACACTATTTGGGATATATTATTGTGTTGAAGAGGAAAAAATGAAAATTATAGTCATATGCTAGAAATTACGTGTTAAGTTGCGATTTAAAAGGTTTTTAAGCGTTTTTGCCACTTTTGCGCATTAAGTAGCTCAACTTGGTTTTTTTTTGCACGAAACATGGCACACAATACTATTTGGTATATATTATTGTGTTGAAGTGGTTAGAGTTTAAAATCATAGTCATATGCTAGAAATTACGTGTTAAGTTGGGATTTTAAGGGTTTTTAAGCTCAAACTTTGTTTGTTTTGCACGCAACTTGGCAGACAACTATTTGGTATATATTATTGTGTTGAAGAGGTTAAAAATGAAAATTATATTCATATGCTAGAAATTACGTGTTAAGTTGCGATTTAAACGGTTTTTAAGCGTTTTTGCCACTTTTGCGCATAAAGTAGCTCAAACTTGGTTTGTTTTGCATGAAACTTGGCACACAATACTATTTGGTATATATTATTGTGTTGAAGTGGATAGAATTTAAAATCATAGTCATATGCTATAAATTACGTGTTAAGTTGAGATTTTATGCATTTTTAAGCGTTCTTACCACTTTAGCGCATAGAGTAGCTCAAACCTGGTTTTGTTTTGTACGAAACTTGACACACAACACTATTTGGTATATATTATTGTGTTGAAGTGGTTAAAAATGAAAATCATAGTCATATGCTAGAAATTACGTGTTAAGTTGAGCTTTTAAGGGTTTTTAAGTGTTTTTGCCACTTTTGCGCATAAAGTAGCTCAAACTTGATATGTTTTCTACGAAACTTGGCACACAACACTATTTTGTATATATCATTGTGTTGAAATGGTTAAAAATAAAAATCATAGTCATATGTTAGAAATTACGTGTTAAGTTGCGATTTTAAGGGTTTTTATGCGTTTTTGCCACATTTGCGCATAAAGTAGCTCAAACTTGGTTTGTTTTGCACGCAACTTTGCACACAACACTATCTAGTATATATATTATTGTGTTGAAGTGGTTAGAATTTAAAATCATAGTCATATGCTAGAAATTACGTGTTAAGTTGAGCTTTTTAAGGGTTTTTATGCGTTTTTGCCAACTTTGCGCATAAAGTAGCTCAAACTTGGTTTGTTTTGCACGAAACTAGGCACACAACACTGTTTGAAATATATTATTGTGTTGAAGTGGTTAGAATTGAAAATTAGAATCATATGCTAGAAATTACGTGTTAATTTTAGCTTTTAAGGGTTTTTAAGAGTTTTTGCCACTTTTTCGCATAAAGTAGCTCAAACTTGGTTTGTTTTGCACGCAACTTGGCACACAACACTATTTGGGATATATTATTGTGTTGAAGAGGTAAAAAATGAAAATTATAGTCATAACCTAGAAATTACGTGTTAAGTTGCGATTTAAAAGGTTTTTAAGCGTTTTGCCACTTTTGCGCATAAAGTAGCTCAAACTTGGTTTTTTTTGCACGAAACATGGCACACAATACTATTTGGTATATATTATTGTGTTGAAGTGGTTAGAGTTTAAAATCATAGTCATATGCTAGAAATTACGTGTTAAGTTGGGATTTTAAGGGTTTTTAAGCGTTTTTGCCACTTTTGCACATAAAGTAGCTCAAACTTTGTTTGTTTTGCACGCAACTTGGCAGACAACACTATTTGGTATATATTATTGTGTTGAAGAGGTTAAAAATGAAAATTATATTCATATGCTGGAAATTACGTGTTAAGTTGCGATTTAAACGGTTTTTAAGCGTTTTTTGCCACTTTTGCGCATAAAGTAGCTCAAACTTGGTTTGTTTTGCACGAAACTAGGCACACAACACTGTTTGAAATATATAATTGTGTTGAAGTGGTTAGAATTGAAAATCAGAGTCATATGCATGAAATTACGTGTTAAGTTGAGATTTTATGCATTTTTAAGCGTTCTTACCACTTTACCGCATAGAGTAGCTCAAACCTGGTTTTGTTTTGTACGAAACTTGGCACACAACACTATTTGGTATATATTATTGTGTTGAAGTGGGTTAAAATGAAATCATAGGTCATATGCTAGAAATTACGTGTTAAGTTGAGCTTTTAAGGGTTTTTAAGCGTTTTTGCCACTTTGCGCATAAATAGCTCAAACTTGATATGTTTTCTAAGAAGCTTGGCACACAACACTATTTTGTATATATCATTGTGTTGAAATGGTTATAAAATAAAAATCATAGTCATATGTTAGAAATTACGTGTTAAGTTGCAATTTTAAGGGTTTTTAAGCGTTTTTGCCACTTTTGCGCATAAAGTAGCTCAAACTTGATATGTTTTCAACGAAACTTGGCACACAACACTATTTTGTATATATTATTGTGTTGAAATGATTAAAAATAAAAATCATAGTCATATGTTAGAAATTACGTGTTAAGTTGCAATTTAAGGGTTTTTATGCGTTTTTGCCACATTTGCGCATAAAGGAGCTCAAACTTGGTTTGTTTTGCACGCAACTTTGCACACAACACTATCTGGTTTATATTATCGTGTTGAAGTGGTAGAATTTAAAATCATAGTCATATGCTAGAAATTACGTGTTAAGTTGAGCTTTTAAGGGTTTTTAAGCGTTTTTGCCACTTTTGCGCATAAAATAGCTCAAACTTGATATGTTTTCTAAGAAGCTTGGCACACAACACTATTTGTATATATCATTGGTGTTGAATGGGTTTAAAATAAAAATCATAGTCCATATTTAGAAATTACGTGTTAAGTTGCAATTTTAAGGGTTTTTAAGCGTTTTTGCCACTTTTGCGCATAAAGTAGCTCAAACTTGATATGTTTTCAACGAAACTTGGCACACAACACTATTTTGTATATATTATTGTGTTGAAATGATTAAAAATAAAATCATAGTCATATGTTAGAATTACGTGTTAAGTTGCAATTTTAAGGGTTTTTATGCGTTTTTGCCACATTTGCGCATAAAGGAGCTCAAACTTGGTTTGTTTTGCACGCAACTTTGCACACAACACTATCTGGTTTATATTATCGTGTTGAAGTGGTTAGAATTTAAAATCATAGTCAATGCTAGAAATTACGTGTTAAGTTGAGCTTTTAAGGGTTTTTAAGCGTTTTTGCCACTTTTGCGCATAAAATAGCTCAAACTTGATATGTTTTCTAAGAAGCTTGCACACAACACTATTTTGTATATATCATTGTGTTGAAATGGTTAAAAATAAAAATCATAGTCATATGTTAGAAATTACGTGTTAAGTTGCAATTTTAAGGGTTTTTAAGCGTTGTTGCCACTTTTGCGCATAAAGTAGCTCAAACTTGATATGTTTTCAACGAAACTTGGCACACAACACTATTTTGTATATATTATTGTGTTGAAATGATTAAAAAATAAAAATCATAGTCATATGTTAGAAATTACGTGTTAAGTTGCAATTTTAAGGGTTTTTATGCGTTTTTGCCACATTTGCGCATAAAGGAGCTCAAACTTGGTTTGTTTTGCACGCAACTTTGCACACAACACTATCTGGTTTATATTATCGTGTTGAAGTGGTTAGAATTTAAAATCATAGTCATATGCTAGAAATTACGTGTTAAGTGAGCTTTTAAAGGTTTTTATGCGTTTTTGCCAACTTTGCGCATAAAGTAGCTCAAATTTGGTTTGTTTTGCAAAAAACAAGGCACACAACACTGTTTGAAATATATTATTGTGTTGAAGTGTTAGAATTGAAAATCAGAGTGATATGCTAGAAATTACGTGTTAATTTGAGCTTTTCAGGGTTTTTAAGAGTTTTTGCCATTTTTTCGCATAAAGTAGCTCAACTTGGTTTTGTTTTGCACGCAACTTGGCACACAACACTATTTGGGATATATTATTGTGTGAAGAGGTAAAAAATGAAAATTATAGTCATATGCTAGAAATTACGTGTTAAGTTGCGATTTAAAAGGTTTTTAAAGCGTTTTTGCCACTTTTGCGCATAAAAGTAGCTCAAACTTGGTTTTTTTTGCACGAAACATGGCACACAATACTATTTGGTATATATTATTGTGTTGAAGTGGTTAGAGTTTAAAATCATAGTCATATGCTAGAAATTACGTGTTAAGTTGGGATTTTAAGGGTTTTCAAGCGTTTTTGCCACTTTTGCGCATAAAGTAGCTCAAACTTTGTTTGTTTTGCACGCAACTTGGCAGACAACACTATTTGGTATATATTATTGTGTTGAAGAGGTTAAAAATGAAAATTATATTCATATGCTGGAAATTACGTGTTAAGTTGCGATTTAAACGGTTTTTAAGCGTTTTTGCCACTTTTGCGCATAAAGTAGCTCAAACTTGGGTTTGTTTTGCATGAAACTTGGCACACAATACTATTTGGTATATATTATTGTGTTGAAGTGGATAGAATTTAAAATCATAGTCATATGCTAGAAATTACGTGTTACGTTGAGATTTTATGCATTTTTAAGCGTTCTTACCACTTTACCGCATAGAGTAGCTCAAACCTGGTTTTGTTTTGTACGAAACTTGGCACACAACACTATTAGGTATATATTATTGTGTTGAAGTGGTTAAAAATGTAATCATAGTCATATGCTAGAAATTACGTGTTAAGTTGAGCTTTTAAGGGTTTTTAAGCGTTTTTGCCACTTTTGGCGCATAAAGTAGCTCAAACTTGATATGTTTTCTACGAAGCTTGGCACACAACACTATTTTGTATATATCATTGTGTTGAAATGGTTAAAAATAAAAATCATAGTCATATGTTAGAAATTACTTGTTAAGTTGCGATTTTAAGGGTTTTTATGCGTTTTTGCCAACTTTGCGCATAAAGTAGCTCAAACTTGGTTTGTTTTGCACGAAACTAGGCACACAACACTGTTTGAAATATATTATTATGTTAAAGTGGTTAGAATTGAAAATCAGAGTCATATGCTAGAAATTACGTGTTAATTTGAGCTTTTAAGGGTTTTTAAGAGTTTTTGCCACTTTTTCGCATAAAGTAGCTCAATCTGTTTTGTTTTGCACGCAACTTGGCACACAACACTATTTGGGATATATTATTGTGTTGAAGAGGTAAAAAATGAAAATTATAGTCATATGCTAGAAATTACGTGTTAAGTTGCGATTTAAAAGGTTTTTTAAGCGTTTTTGCCACTTTTGCGCATAAAGTAGCTCAAACTTGGGGTTTTTTTTGCACGAAACATGGCACACAATACTATTTGGTAATTATTATTGTGTTGAAGTGGTTAGAGTTTAAAATCATAGTCATATGCTAGAAATTACGTGTTAAGTTGGGATTTTAAGGGTTTTTAAGCGTTTTTGTTCCACTTTTGCGCATAAAGTAGCTCAAACTTTGTTTGTTTTGCACGCAACTTGGCAGACAACTCTATTTAGTATATATTATTGTGTTGAAGAGGTTAAAAATGGAAAATTATATTCATATGCTGGAAATTACGTGTTAAGTTGCGATTTAAACGGTTTTTTAAGCGTTTTTGCCACTTTTGCGCATAAAGTAGCTCAAACTTGGTTTGTTTTGCATGAAACTTGGCACACAATACTATTTGGTATATATTATTGTGTTGAAGTGGATAGAATTTAAAATCATAGTCATATGCTATAAATTACGTGTTAAGTTGAGATTTTATGCATTTTTAAGCGTTCTTACCACTTTAGCGCATAGAGTAGCTCAAACCTGGTTTTGTTTTGTACGAAACTTGACACACAACACTATTTGGTATATATTATGTGTTTGAAGTGGTTAAAAATGAAAATCATAGTCATATGCTAGAAATTACGTGTTAAGTTGAGCTTTTAAGGGTTTTTAAGTGTTTTTGCCACTTTTGCGCATAAAGTAGCTCAAACTTGATATGTTTTCTACGAAACTTGGCACACAACACTATTTTGTATATATCATTGTGTTGAAATGGTTAAAAATAAAAATCATAGTCATATGTTAGAAATTACGTGTTAAGTTGCGATTTTAAGGGTTTTTATGCGTTTTTGCCACATTTGCGCATAAAGTAGCTCAAACTTGGTTTGTTTTGCACGCAACTTTGCACACAACACTATCTAGTATATATATTATTGTGTTGAAGTGGTTAGAATTTAAAATCATAGTCATATGCTAGAAATTACGTGTTAAGTTGAGCTTTTAAGGGTTTTTATGCGTTTTTGCCAACTTTGCGCATAAAGTAGCTCAAACTTGGTTTGTTTTGCACGAAACTAGGCACACAACACTGTTTGAAATATATTATTGTGTTGAAGTGGGTTAGAATTGAAAATTAGAATCATATGCTAGAAATTACGTGTTAATTTTTAGCTTTTAAGGGTTTTTAAGAGTTTTTGCCACTTTTTCGCATAAAGTAGCTCAAACTTGGTTTGTTTTGCACGCAACTTGGCACACAACACTATTTGGGATATATTATTGTGTTGAAGAGGTAAAAAAATGAAAATTATAGTCATAACCTAGAAATTACGTGTTAAGTTGCGATTTAAAAGGTTTTTAAGCGTTTTTTGCCACTTTTGCGCATAAAGTAGCTCAAACTTGGTTTTTTTGTTGCACGAAACATGGCACACCAATACTATTTTGGTATATATTATTGTGTTGAAGTGGTTAGAGTTATAAATCATAGTCATATGCTAGAAATTACGTGTTAAGTTGGGATTTTAAGGGTTTTTAAGCGTTTTTGCCACTTTTGCGCATAAAGTAGCTCAAACTTTGTTTGTTTTGCACGCAACTTGGCAGACAACACTATTTGGTATATATATTGTGTTGAAGAGGTTAAAAATGAAAATTATATTCATATGCTGGAAATTACGTGTTAAGTTGCGATTTAATACGGTTTTTAAGCGTTTTTGCCACTTTGCGCATAAAGTAGCTCAAACTTGGTTTGTTTTGCACGAAACTAGGCACACAACACTGTTTGAAATATATTATTGTGTTGAAGTGGTTAGAATTGAAAATCAGTGTCATATGCTAGAAATTACGTGTTAAGTTGAGATTTTATGCATTTTTAAGCGTTCTTACCACTTTACCGCATAGAGTAGCTCAAACCTTGTTTTGTTTTGTACGAAACTTGGCACACAAACACTAATTTGGTATATATTATTGTGTTAGACAGTGGTTAAAAATGAAAATCATAGTCATATGCTAGAAATTACGTGTTAAGTTGAGCTTTTAAGGGTTTTTAAGCGTTTTTGCCACTTTTGCGCATAAAATAGCTCAACTTGATATGTTTTCTAAGAAGCTTGGCACACAACACTATTTTGTATATATCATTGTGTTGAAATGGTTAAAAATACAAATCATAGTCACATGTTAGAAATTACGTATAAGTTGCGATTTTAAGGGTTTTTATGCCGTTTTTGCCAACTTTGCGCATAAAGTAGCTCAAACTTGGTTTGTTTTGCACGAAACTAGGCACACAACACTGTTTTGAAATATATTATTGTGTTGAAGTGGTTAGAATTGAAAATCAGAGTCATATGCTACAAATTACGTGTTAATTTGAGCTTTTACGGGTTTTTAAGAGTTTTTGCCACTTTTTCGCATAAAGTAGCTCAAACTTGGTTTGTTTTGCACGCAACTTGGCACACAAACACTATTTGGGATATATTATTGTTTTGAAGAGGTAAAAAATGAAAATTATAGTCATATGCTAGAAATTACGTGTTAAGTTGCGATTTAAACGGTTTTTAAGCGTTTTTGCCACTTTTGCGCAACTTGGTTTTTTTTTCACGAAACATGGCACACAATACTATTTGGTATATATTATTGTGTTGAAGTGGTTAGAGTTTAAAATCATAGTCATATGCTAGAAATTATGTGTTAAGTGCGTTTTTATGCGTTTTTAAGCGTTCTTGCCACTTTAGCGCATAGAGTAGCTCAAACCTGGTTTTGTTTTGCACGAAACTTGGCACACAACACTATTTGATATATATTATTGTGATAAAGTGGTTTAAAATGAAAATCATAGTCATATGCTAGAAATTAGGTGTTAAGTTGGATTTTAAGGGTTTTTAAGCGTTTTTGCCACTTTTTGCGCATAAAGTAGCTCAAACTTTGTTTGTTTTGCACGCAACTTGGCAGACAACACTATTTGGTATATATTATTGTGTTGAAGAGGTTAAAAATGAAAATTATATTCATATGCTAGAAATTACGTGTTAAGTTGCGATTTAAATGGTTTTTAAGCGTTTTTGCCACTTTTGCGCATAAAGTAGCTAAAACTTGGTTTATTTTGCATGAAACTTGGCACACAATAATATTTGGTATATATTATTGTGTTGAAGTGGATAGAATTTAAAATCATAGTTCATATGCTAGAAATTATGTGTTAAGTGAGATTTTATGCATTTTTAAGCATTCTTACCACTTTAGCGCATAGAGTAGCTCAAACCTGGTTTTGTTTTGTACGAACATGGCACACAAACACTATTTGGTATATATTATTGTGTTGAAGTGGTTAAAAATTGAAAATAGTCATATGCTAGAAATTACGTGTTAAGTTGAGCTTTTAAGGGTTTTTAAGCGTTTTTGCCACTTTTGCGCATAAAGTAGCTCAAACTTGATATATTTTCAACCGAAACTTGGCACACAACACTATTTGTATATATTATGGTGTTGAAATGGTTAAAAATAAAAATCATAGTCATATGTTAGAAATTACGTGTTAAGTTGCGATTTTAGGGGTTTTTATGCGTTTTTGCCACATTTGCGCATAAAGGAGCTCAAACTTGGTTTGTTTTGCACGCAACTTTGCACACAACACTATCTGGTTTATATTATTGTGTTGAAGTGGTTAGAATTTAAAATCATAGTCATATGCTAGAAATTACGTTAAGTTGAGCTTTTAAGGGTTTTTATGCGTTTTTTCCAACTTTGCGCATAAAGTAGCTCAAACTTGGTTTGTTTTGCACGAAACTAGGCACACAACACTGTTTGAAATATATTATTGTGTTGAAGTGGTTAGAATTGAAAACCAGAGTCATATGCTAAGAAATTAAGTGTTAATTTGAGCTTTTAAGGGTTTTTATGCGTTTTTGCCACATTTGCGCATAAAGTAGCTCAAACTTGGTTTGTTTTGCACGCAACTTTGCACACAACACTATCTAGTATATATATTATTGTGTTGAAGTGGTTAGAATTTAAAATCATAGTCATATGATAGAAATTACGTGTTAAGTTGAGCTTTTAAGGGTTTTTATGCGTTTTTGCCAACTTTGCGCATAAAGTAGCTCAAACTTGGTTTGTTTTGCACGAAACTAGGCACACAACACTGTTTGAAATATATTATTGTGTTGAAGTGGTTAGAATTGAAAATTAGAATCATATGCTAGAAATTACGTGTTAATTTTAGCTTTTAAGGGTTTTTAAGAGTTTTTGCCACTTTTTCGCATAAAGTAGCTCAAACTTGGTTTGTTTTGCACGCAACTTGGCACACAACACTATTTGGGATATATTATTGTGTTGAAGAGGTAAAAAATGAAAATTATAGTCATAACCTAGAAATTACGTGTTAAGTTGCGATTTAAAAGGTTTTTAAGCGTTTTTGCCACTTTTGCGCATAAAGTAGCTCAAACTTGGTTTTTTTTGCACGAAACATGGCACACAATACTATTTGGTATATATTATTGTGTTGAAGTGGTTAGAGTTTAAAATCATAGTCATATGCTAGAAATTACGTGTTAAGTGGGATTTTAAGGGTTTTTAAGCGTTTTTGCCACTTTTGCGCATAAAGTAGCTCAAACTTTGTTGGTTTTGCACGCAACTTGGCACACACAACACTATTTGGGATATATTATTGTGTTGAAGAGGTAAAAAATGAAAATTATAGTCATATGCTAGAAATTACGTGTTAAGTTGCGATTTAAACGGTTTTTAAGCGTTTTTGCCACTTTTGCGCATAAAGTAGCTCAAACTTGGTTTGTTTTGCACGAAACTAGGCACACAACACTGTTTGAAATATATTATTGTGTTGAAGTGGTTAGAATTGAAAATCAGAGTCATATGCTAGAAATTACGTGTTAAGTTGAGATTTTATGCATTTTTAAGCGTTCTTACCACTTTACCGCATAGAGTAGCTCAAACCTTGTTTTGTTTTGTACGAAACTTGGCACACAACACTATTTGGTATATATTATTGTGTTGAAGTGGTTAAAAATGAAAATCATAGTCATATGCTAGAAATTACGTGTTAAGTTGAGCTTTTAAGGGTTTTTAAGCGTTTTTGCCACTTTTGCGCATAAAATAGCTCAAACTTGATATGTTTTCTAACAAGCTTGGCACACAACACTATTTTGTATATATCATTGTGTTGAAATGGTTAAAAATAAAAATCATAGTCATATGTTAGAAATTACGTGTTAAGTTGCGATTTTAAGGGTTTTTATGCGTTTTTGCCAACTTTGCGCATAAAGTAGCTCAAACTTGGTTTGTTTTGCACGAAACTAGGCACACAACACTGTTTGAAATATATTATTGTGTTGAAGTGGTTAGAATTGAAAATCAGAGTCATATGCTAGAAATTACGTGTTAATTTGAGCTTTTAAGGGTTTTTAAGAGTTTTTGCCACTTTTTCGCATAAAGTAGCTCAAACTTGGTTTGTTTTGCACGCAACTTGGCACACAACACTATTTGGGATATATTATTGTTTTGAAGAGGTAAAAAATGAAAATTATAGTCATATGCTAGAAATTACGTGTTAAGTTGCGATTTTAAACGGTTTTTTAAGCGTTTTTGCCACTTTTGCGCAACTTGGTTTTTTTTTCACGAAACATGGCACACAATACTATTTGGTATATATTATTGTGTTGAAGTGGTTAGAGTTTAAAATCATAGTCATATGCTAGAAATTATGTGTTAAGTTGCGTTTTTATGCGTTTTTAAGCGTTCTTGCCACTTTAGCGCATAGAGTAGCTCAAACCTGGTTTTGTTTTGCACGAAACTTGGCACACAACACTATTTGATATATATTATTGTGATAAAGTGGTTTAAAATGAAAATCATAGTCATATGCTAGAAATTAGGTGTTAAGTTGGGATTTTAAGGGTTTTTAAGCGTTTTTGCCACTTTTGCGCATAAAGTAGCTCAAACTTTGTTTGTTTTGCACGCAACTTGGCAGACAACACTATTTGGTATATATTATTGTGTTGAAGAGGTTAAAATGAAAATTATATTCATATGCTAGAAATTTCGTGTTAAGTTGCGATTTAAATGGTTTTTAAGCGTTTTTGCCACTTTTGCGCATAAAGTAGCTAAAACTTGGTTTATTTTGCATGAAACTTGGCACACAATAATATTTGGTATATATTATTGTGTTGAAGTGGATAGAATTTAAAATCATAGTCATATGCTAGAAATTATGTGTTAAGTTGAGATTTTATGCATTTTTAAGCATTCTTACCACTTTAGCGCATAGAGTAGCTCAAACCTGGTTTTGTTTTGTACGAAACATGGCACACAACACTATTTGGTATATATTATTGTGTTGAGGTGGTTAAAAATTTAAAATAGTCATATGCTAGAAATTACGTGTTAAGTTGAGCTTTTAAGGGTTTTTAAGCGTTTTTGCCACTTTTGCGCATAAAGTAGCTCAAACTTGATATGTTTTCAACGAAACTTGGCACACAACATTATTTTGTATATATTATGGTGTTGAAATGGTTAAAAATAAAAATCATAGTCATATGTTAGAAATTACGTGTTAAGTTGCGATTTTAGGGGTTTTTATGCGTTTTTTGCCACATTTGCGCATAAAGGAGCTCAAACTTGGTTTGTTTTGCACGCAACTTTGCACACAACACTATCTGGTTTATATTATTGTGTTGAAGTGGTTAGAATTTAAAATCATAGTCATATGCTAGAAATTACGTGTTAAGTTGAGCTTTTAAGGGTTTTTATGCGTTTTTTCCAACTTTGCGCATAAAGTAGCTCAAACTTGGTTTGTTTTGCACGAAACTAGGCACACAACACTGTTTGAAATATATTATTGTGTTGAAGTGGTTAGAATTGAAAATCAGAGTCATATGCTAGAAATTAAGTGTTAATTTGAGCTTTTAAGGGTTTTTAAGAGTTTTTGCCACTTTTTCGCATAAAGTATCTCAAACTTCGTTTGTTTTGCACGCAACTTGGCACACAACACTATTTGGGATATATTATTGTGTTGAAGAGGTAAAAAATGAAAATTATAGTCATATGCTAGAAATTACGTGTTAAGTTGCGATTTAAACGGTTTTTAAGCGTTTTTGCCACTTTTGCGCAACTTGGTTTTTTTTTCACGAAACATGGCACACAATACTATTTGGTATATATTATTGTGTTGAAGTGGTTAGAGTTTAAAATCATAGTTGTTGGACCTCTTGAGTTTTGATGATGACTACACTTTAGCAAATATGGGTTTAGAGATTTTGTGCAGGTCGATATCCGATTAATTATGATCGTTGATAGTACCTATGGCTTAGTTCATGGGAATATACATGTCAAAAGGTTTCAAGAGATGCTAGAAGAGTATATCACGTGGGATGTAAAATGGAGACAGGAAGTCTACTGTTCCCAGGTTTGATGTTCTAGCAAGTTGGAATTTGGAGACAGCGCAGTGTTCCCAAACTGAAGTCAATTTGCGTTAGCTAATAAATTCTATCTTTTATTTTTTAGTTAATGTATTTAAATTAATTGGTTGCATTAGTTTATTAAAGTTAATTGGCAAAAAGAATTTCTAAAATTCCTTACGTGGTGGTTTCAAGATTAATTCCTTATTTTTAGGAGATAAACTTGGATCTACTAAAAAGTAGGAACAGCAGTTAGGTCTTAATTATTTTTGGATTTTCTGAAAAATAATAAAATTAATCTTTTCCTAAAAATAGTAAAAATAACCATTTTCTAAGAATTAGTCAAAAGATAACCGTTTTTTGAATTAGTCAAAAGATAACCGTTTTACCAAAACCGTTTTCTAAATATAGCATGAAGTTCCAGCCATTAATTTGGGGAACAGGAATTACTACTGAAGAAACTGCTACTTTAGGGAACGGCGGTTATTAAGGAACAGTGGTTATCAGGAAATAGCGGTTACTGATTGCCTTAACCGTTTGTTTGATTTATTCAAAGGCTGAAGTATTAACCGTTTTGTGATTCATTCAGCATCATTCATTGATCCATGACTAAGGATAATGGGTTGGAATATTTTTCTATTTTTAGAAATTTATTTTATTATAAATAAGCTAACTAGCTCGATTTAATAATAGAGAATTAACGCATGCTTTAAGAGAAAAATAATTTTTGTGCGTTTGATTTTGAAATTCTACAAGTAATATTTTGTGCTTTTAAATTGCCAATTAATTCATAATATTTACTTGTGCAACTCTTTGATTTATTTTAGAGAATTTCTATCCTTTTTGTAAGGGATTTTGAGAGTTTATGTAATTAGACTCGGGTGAGTCTAAGGGGGAAGTTAGATAGCTTTTAGTGAAGCTAGAGAGGATTAGCTTATTGTAAAGCTAAGTTTGTTGCTTTGAGTAAAGCAATTAGAGAGTGAAGAGTTGGCCTAGTTGTTTCGCTTCGAGTGAAGTAAGGTGTTTATTGTAATTGTAACTAATTGCCTTAAACATAGTGAAGTTGTTAGAAATCCCAAGTGGTCATGGTTTTTCCTTTTGTTTAGGCCCAAAAGGTTTCCACGTAAAATCGTGTGTCTCTCTTATTATTTTGCTCTTAGTTTAAGCTTTATTTATTTTGAATAATTCCGCAAAAACAGGGCACAATCGCTTAAACTTGCAACAACAACAATTCACCCCCCCTCTTGTTGCTGTTCCCGTTCCTAATTGAATCAACAATTGGTATCAGAGCCCTGTTCCCAGAAGATCAGGAAACCCTGAGTGCAGATTCTGGTGTTCCCGAAAAATGTCAATCATGAACGAGCGAATGGAAGAAGGGTATTCAACTCAAAGACCGCCAATGTTCGATGGAAAATTCTACACATACTGGAAGAATAGGATGGAGATCTTCATCAAAGCGGAAAATTATCAAGTTTGGAGAGTCATAGAAATTGGAGATTTTGAGGTAACCACTACTAACTCCAACAATGAAATTGTTCCCAAACCTATAACCGAATATGAAAAAGAAGATTTTCAGAAAATGGAATTAAATGCTCTTGCTATAAAATTACTTCATTGTGGTCTTGGACCAAACGAGCATAATAGAATTATGGGGTGCAAATCCGCTAAGCAAATTTGGGACCTGCTTGCTGTTACCCATGAGGGAACAAGTGAAGTAAAACGGTCCAAAATTGATTTATTAATGTCTAAATACGAGAGATTTGTTATGGAGCAAAGAGAAAGTATCCAAGAGATGTTCACTAGGTTCACCAACATAACAAATGAGCTTGTCTATCTTGGAAGAATAATTCCCACTGATGAACAAGTAAGGAAGATTCTTAGGAGCCTTCCTCATGATGAGCGCTGGAGGGCCAAGGTTACTGCTATACAAGAGTCCAAAGATTTCACAAAGTTTAATCTAGAGGAGCTGGCTGGTTCCCTAATGACACATGAATTGCATTTGGAAACAGCAGACAGTTCTAGGAACAAGGGACTGGCTCTGGCAGCGGGGGAACAGGACGAATCAGAATGTGATGAAGAAGAGGCTGCTTTGTTGGTACGAAAATTCAAGAAGTTCTTCAGGAACAGCAGGTATGCAAATCAAAGAAACAACAAAGAAAGAAGAACAAAAAATCTTGAATGCCACAAATGTGGAAGTACCGAACACTTCATCAAGGATTGCCCAACATGGAAGAATGAAAAGGGCAAGGGAAAGACAAGAGATTCAAGAAGACCGTTGAACAAAGAAAATTTTAACAAGACTGACTTTCGTAAGGCCATGATTGCTGCATGGGGAGAAACTGAAAGTGAGAATGAAACTATTGTTCCCGAAGAAGAGGAGACAGCTAACCTATGTCTCATGGCTACACATAAAGGCAAGGAGAAGCAGGTAAATATTTCTAATTCATTTTCTGACCATTCATTCAATCCAAGTAAAAATGAATTAAAAGAGTTGTTAAAAGAGACACAAGTTAAACTTGAAAATTGCAATGATAAGTGTCTCAAGTTAGAAAAGGAACTTAAGGTAAGCAAAGACCATGTCTCATACATAAACACCTTTAGACATGATGTCCAAAACAGATTTTTCGGTTTGTTGGACCAAAATATAATCCTAAAGGAAAATATGGAGAGACTTAAGAAGGAAAATGTTATTCTTAACATTGAGCTATCGCAATACAAATTATTAGGCTTAAATGAGGAATTGATAGATGCATCTACCAAAGATTTATGCAATGATTTTCAATATTTAAAAATGAATTCGGAATCCAACCGTAACAACAATAACAATCTTGAATTAAATTCAAGAGAAAAAGGGAAAATCAAAATAACTCCCAAATGGATTCTAGATGCTAAAAGTAAGAAATCACAAGGCCTAAAATATTTTAAGAATAACAAAAGTAAGAAAGCTTACGTTGATCTTCCTAGAGACAGGTACTGTACCTTCTGTGGAAAAGCTGGCCATCTGAACGAACAGTGCACCAAAAGGGAACAGTATACTGTCTCTAACAGAAACTATGTCGATAACATTCAAATTGATAAATATGATTCATGTAAGATCGACAAGGAACCCAAGAAAGTATGGGTTCCTATAATTAACAATTAATTATCTTACAGGTCCAAGTGAGGGGGAACAGCTCATGGTATCTCGACAGTGGGTGTTCCAAGCATATGACGGGTGACAAATCTAAATTTCTCTCACTTGAAGCCTATGATGGGGGAACAGTAACCTTCGGTGACAATATGAAGGGTGAGATAATCGCCAAAGGAAAGGTTGGAAGGTCATGTTCCCACGCCATTGATAATGTATTTTTAGTCGAGAATTTGAAACACAACTTACTCAGCATTTCTCAATTTTGTGATAAGGGTAACTCTGTAAACTTTACTTCTGAAAAGTGCATTATTTCTAGGAACGACACAGGAGACATCATTCTTGAGGGAATCAGAAAAGGGAACACTTATGTGGTGGACCTGGACACTGTTCCCAGAAACAGTCTAACATGTCTAAGTGTTATAGAAGACGACCCACTTCTTTGGCATAAGCGTCTAGGTCATGCTAGTTATTCATTGATTAATACATTAAGATCTAAAGACCTAGTTAGAGGACTACCATCTATAAAATTCCTTAAGGATGAAATATGTGATCCTTGTGCCAAAGGAAAACAAGTAAGGTCATCTTTTAAACCAAAGAATGTTGTGACCACCTCAAAAACGCTTGAATTATTACATATGGATTTGTGTGGACCTATGAGAATACAAAGCCGTAGTGGCAAGAGATATGTGTTTGTTATTGTTGATGATTATAGTAGATTTACATGGACTTTATTTTTAGTTAGTAAAGATGAAGCCTTTAATGAGTTTGTCTCTTTCGCTAACAAAATACAAAAATCTACCAATAATCAAATTGTTCACATAAGGTCAGATCATGGTAAAGAATTTGAAAATTCAAGCTTTATGAGTTATTGCAATGAACATGGAATAAGTCACAATTTTTCCGCCCCTAGAACACCACAACAAAATGGTGTTGTAGAAAGGAAAAATAGAACTTTAGAAGAAATGGCTAGAACTATGTTAATTGCTAGTGGTTTACCTAGAAATTTTTGGGCCGAGGCTGTTAATACTGCATGTTATATTTTAAATAGAGTATTGATAAGACCAATCACTTCTAAGACACCCAATGAACTGTTTAAAGGTGTTAAACCAAATATTGCCTATTTTCGTGTGTTTGGATGCAAATGTTTTGTACATGTTAATGGAAAACGGAATATAGGTAAATTTGATGAAAGAAGTGATGAAGCAGTATTTCTTGGCTACTCATCTCAAAGTAAGGCATATAGAGTCTATAACAAAAGAACAATGGGTGTGGAAGAATCCGTTCACATAATTTTCGATGAAACTAACTTTTTGTCAAGTGAACAGGATACAAATAATTTTAAGATAGGTCTTGCAAATCTAGAGGAAGATGATGAAGAATTGAAAGTGCATGATCAAGAAACAGCTGGTGAACAGCCGGTTCCAGCAGAAGCAGAAAGTACTGATCAAGTTCAGGAACTGCCAGAACATCAGGAACAGCAGACTGTTCCCAATCCAGCTGTTCCCACAGATGAGCAGAACAATCCAGTAGCTGAACAGAATGTTAATCAAGCTGATGAACCAGAACATGCTACTGTTCCCACAAGAGATTTTGTGCCAAAACCTTGGAGATATCAAAAATACCATCCTCTTGATTTGATTGTAAGTGATTTGAATAAAGGAACACAAACTCGATCTCAAATGAGAAATTTTTGTGCACATTTTGCGTTCCTATCATCACTTGAACCCAAAAATCACGAAGAAGCTCTAAAGGATTCCGAATGGGTTGTAGCCATGCAAGATGAATTGAACGAATTTGAAAGGAACAAAGTATGGCATTTAGAACCCAAACCAAAACACAAGAAGGTAATTGGTTTGAAGTGGGTATTTCGGAACAAACTAGATGAGCATGGAATAATTGTAAGAAACAAAGCAAGGCTCGTGGTCAAAGGGTACAATCAACAAGAAGGTATTGATTATACTGAGACATTTGCTCCAGTAGCAAGGTTAGAAGCTATTAGAATTTTAATTTCTTTTGCTGCATTTATGAACTTTAAATTATATCAAATGGATGTGAAATGTGCTTTCTTGAATGGTTTTCTTGATGAAGAAGTTTTTGTTGAACAACTGCCTGGCTTTGAGAATACCTCGTGTCTTGATCATGTCTATAAGCTTGATAAAGCTCTTTATGGGTTGAAACAAGCTCCAAGGCAATGGTATGAAAGACTATCAAAGTTTTTGATCCAAAATGACTTTATTAGAGGTAAAATTGATAAAACCTTATTCTTTAAGAATAAAGGTTCCAATATATTAGTTGTTCAAATATATGTTGATGATATTATTTTTGGTGCCACAAATGAATTGCTATGTAAAGAATTTGCTAACCTTATGAGCACTGAATTTGAAATGAGCATGATGGGAGAATTAAATTTCTTTCTTGGTTTGCAAATTAAACAAACTGCTAATGGTATCTTTATTCATCAACAAAAATATATAAAAGAACTTCTTAAGAAATATGGCATGAATAACGCTAAAACCAACCATACACCCATGGCTACTAATGTAAGATTAGATGAAGATACAAATGGAACAAATATTGACCAAACTATGTATAGAGGCATGATTGGATCTTTATTATATCTAACTGCTAGTAGACCCGATATTTCATTTAGTGTTGGTTTATGTGCGAGATTTCAATCTAACCCTAAAGAATCACATCTCACTGCAGTAAAACGTATTTTGAGATATCTAAAGGGAACAGATGATTTATCATTATTTTATCCTAAAAGTGATGTCTTTGATTTGAAAGGCTTTAGTGATGCAGATTATGCAGGAGATCTTGTTAATAGAAAAAGCACGTCAGGTATGGTACAATTTCTTGGCTCATGTTTAGTTTCGTGGAGTTCCAAGAAACAAAACACTGTTGCATTATCAACTGCTGAAGCTGAGTACGTAGCAGCAGCAGCTTGCTGTTCCCAAATGCTTTGGATAAAACAACAGCTAAGAGATTTTGGTATTAAGTTTGAATGTGTTCCTATTTATTGTGATAATACTAGTGCCATATGCATTTCAAAAGATCCAGTGCATCATTCTAGAGTAAAACATATTCACATTAGGCATCATTTTCTTAAGGACAACGTCGAAAATAAAAATATTATCGTCAAGCATGTTAATACAAACGAGCAAATAGCTAATATCATGACAAAGCCGCTTCCAAGGGAACAACATGAAAAGATGAGATTAGAACTGGGCATGATTAAGTTGAATTGAAGTAAGTGATAAATGTGATCCATAAAGACAAAATGGAAATTTGAAAAAGACGATCAACCACAAAAATCTTGATTGAAAAATCAATTATTGAAAGAATCAGGTACGCACTATTTAAAAGTATATACTGTGAGTGCTCTTATGATTGCATGTTTGATTTGATCAGATTGTAGTAGCATAAAATTTTCATTTATCTTTTATTATCATAAAAATTTTTTCTTCATAATATTAAATATATATATTTATCCAGCATTTTTTTTTAAGAAGTGGGAGTTAAATCATCATAGTTCTTCACTAAATTCGTCTGTTTCCATTTCACGTTTTGTGTTCATATGCACAAATTAAATAAGGAACTTGAATTACCTAAACACACGTCCCCTCACATGCATTTTATACTCTCTCTCACGTCAAATCCTTCACTTCATCATCAATTGCATTTAACCCCCAAAACCGTCTTCAACCTAGTTTTTCTTTCTCTTGAACTTTCAAACCACCATGAAAACCAAGAATCAAACCCCAAAAATGAAACAACCCACACCTCTTCAAGTCATCTATCCAACACCACTCACTCCTAAAACTGAGTCTTCATCAAGAAAGCAGTAGGACACACCTAATCCTTCTGAAGTGCATGAAAGTTCGAAGCGCAAAGGAGATGCTACAGTGAGGAAATCATCCTCAAAGAGGGCAAAGGTTAATGTTAAGGTATCTGCTGAAGAGATATCAAAAGAAATGATTGTTGGCTTCGGATTGGACAAACAATGGTATGAATCAAATTTCTTTCCTCAATTTCACAAAATTCTACAAACTCAACATTGGGAATCACTCATGTGCGATTACTGCTGCAATCCCATTTACCCAGAAATTATGCGTGAGTTCATCTCTAATTTTTCTATTCATGATGGAGTTTGTTCTAGTTCAATTAAAGAAATTGAAATTGAATTTGATAGTTTGACGTTAGGAGAGTGGCTAGGAGTACCAGCCACTGGCTTTGATGTTTACTATGTTGGGTCAAAAATTGCGTTTTCTGGAATTGATGAGAAGGATGTTTGGAGATGTTTAGGTGTTAGGCAAAAGAGAGGTAAAGTGAGTCACAATGTTCTGTCCCCCTTACACAAGTTACTCTACAACATTGCTCGAAGGTTTATCTTGCCACGAAATTCAAAACGTAGTGAGGTAAGTCTTCGAGATGCCACTTTGATTTACTGTATGGTGAACAATATAAAGATTAATTTTCCTTCCTTGATGATTTCGCATTTAAATGATTGTATAGCCAAAAGATGTATTGTAGGCTATGGTGGTTTGTTGTCCTGGATTTTCTCAAAATTTGGTGTTCCACTTGGAGAATATAGTTTTCCTATGGGTCCCAGTAACATGATAGGTGCAAAATGTTTGAGTAATTTGCGCCTTAAATTAAATGGGGAAGGGATCCTTGAAAATGCTGTGGAACAGGTTGAAATTGATTCTGATGATGAGGAAGAGGGGAAGGAAAAGGAGGAACAGGAAGAAGAGGAAGAAGTGGAGAAGGAGGAACAGGAAGAAGAGGAAGAAGTGGAGAAGGAGGAACAGGAGAAAGAAGGAGCTGGAGTTAAGGAACAGGAGGTTGTTCTTTCTGATAAGGAGGAAGAAGACCAGGGGATGGGACCTGAAGTTGCTCTTGATGATGACTCTAGGGCTGAACCCAGTAATTTTCCCTCACCAAAGCCAACCACTCCACCATCCCATCATTTCCCATCACCACCACCATCACCAACACCAAGATCACCACCACCATCATTTCACAGACAAAGCTTTGATCAGGCAACTGTTCCTACTGCCCCCTTATACTCCATTCTCCTCAAGCTTGATGATTTGCAGGATCGCTTCTTCAAATTTCAAGATGAGATTCGTGTTTCCCTAGCCTCATTAGCTGACCAGATGACTCAAATGGAGGCTCGTCTTGGTGCTAAATTGGATACAGTGGAGGTGGAAACAGAATATATTGATGAAGATGCCCCTGCTTCCTAGTTCTCCTTTAATATCTTTTATGTTTCATTGCTACTATCTCTGTCACCAAACAATTTCTTTGCCTTTTGGTACCAGCTGGGGTACGCCTCTTAAACATTGTTAACTTTGTTAAACCTTTTTTACATATGCTACTAACTGTTAGGTTTGATTAGTCGTTGCTTATCATGCTTGCATTCATTGTGTTCCTTTAATATTTGCTTCCTATTCTATCTTTGACTATATATAGTGCTGTGGTTTGATTGCTTATCTTCTTTTTGAATGATGTCAAAAGGGGGAATATTTGGCACAAACTTAAATAATGCTTGAGCATGTTTGAGATCTAGTTAAATCTATTATGTTGGGATTATGGATTAAAGTGCTGGTTTGGTTTCTGATGTTTGGTTTCGGATGTTTGTGTTGCTAGCTGTTAGTTGTTGCTCATTGATATTGAAACTAGGTTTTCTATTGAGTTAAGGATAATTTATGCTGAAATAATATAAAGTTGTTGTTTTGATTATTTCTAGAGTAACTTGTTTCATGACATTTAGTTAAGAAGAGTTGTTTTGATCTCTAACATACTCTTCAACATTGGTTTACTCTATTTTGTTTTTAAGTTTGTTTGAAAAGTTTGTCATCATCAAAAAGGGGGAATTTGTTGGACCTCTTGAGTTTTGATGATGACTACACTTTAGCAAATATGTGTTTAGAGATTTTGTGCAGGTCGATATCCGATTAATTGTGATCGTTGATAGTACCTATGGCTTAGTTCATGGGAATATACATGTCAAAAGGTTTCAAGAGATGCTAGAAGAGTATATCACGTGGGATGTAAAATGGAGACAGGAAGTCTACTGTTCCCAGGTTTGATGTTCTAGCAAGTTGGAATTTGGAGACAGCGCAGTGTTCCCAAACTGAAGTCAATTTGCGTTAGCTAATAAATTCTATCTTTTATTTTTTAGTTAATGTATTTAAATTAATTGGTTGCATTAGTTTATTAAAGTTAATTGGCAAAAAGAATTTCTAAAATTCCTTACGTGGTGGTTTCAAGATTAATTCCTTATTTTTAGGAGATAAACTTGGATCTACTAAAAAGTAGGAACAGCAGTTAGGTCTTAATTATTTTTGGATTTTCTGAAAAATAATAAAATTAATCTTTTCCTAAAAATAGTAAAAATAACCATTTTCTAAGAATTAGTCAAAAGATAACCGTTTTTTGAATTAGTCAAAAGATAACCGTTTTACCAAAACCGTTTTCTAAATATAGCATGAAGTTCCAGCCATTAATTTGGGGAACAGGAATTACTACTGAAGAAACTGGTACTTTAGGGAACGGCGGTTATTAAGGAACAGTGGTTATCAGGAAATAGCGGTTACTGATTGCCTTAACCGTTTGTTTGATTTATTCAAAGGCTGAAGTATTAACCGTTTTGTGATTCATTCAGCATCATTCATTGATCCATGACTAAGGATAATGGGTTGGAATATTTTTCTATTTTTAGAAATTTATTTTATTATAAATAAGCTAACTAGCTCGATTTTTCAATAGAGAATTAACGCATGCTTTAAGAGAAAAATAATTTTTGTGCGTTTGATTTTGAAATTCTACAAGTAATATTTTGTGCTTTTAAATTGCCAATTAATTCATAATATTTACTTGTGCAACTCTTTGATTTATTTTAGAGAATTTCTATCCTTTTTGTAAGGGATTTTGAGAGTTTATGTAATTAGACTCGGGTGAGTCTAAGGGGGAAGTTAGATAGCTTTTAGTGAAGCTAGAGAGGATTAGCTTATTGTAAAGCTAAGTTTGTTGCTTTGAGTAAAGCAATTAGAGAGTGAAGAGTTGGCCTAGTTGTTTCGATTCGAGTGAAGTAAGGTGTTTATTGTAATTGTAACTAATTGCCTTAAACATAGTGAAGTTGTTAGAAATCCCAAGTGGTCGTGGTTTTTCCTTTTGTTTAGGCCCAAAAGGTTTCCACGTAAAATCGTGTGTCTCTCTTATTATTTTGCTCTTAGTTTAAGCTTTATTTATTTTGAATAATTCCGCAAAAACAGGGCACAATCGCTTAAACTTGCAACAACAACAATTCACCCCCCCTCTTGTTGCTGTTCCCGTTCCTAATTGAATCAACAATAGTCATATGCTAGAAATTATGTGTTAAGTTGCGTTTTTATGCGTTTTTAAGCGTTCTTGCCACTTTAGCGCATAGAGTAGCTCAAACCTGGTTTTGTTTTGCACGAAACTTGGCACACAACACTATTTGATATATATTATTGTGATAAAGGTGGTTTAAAATGAAAATCATAGTCATATGCTAGAAATTAGGTGTTAAGTTGGGATTTTAAGGGTTTTTAAGCGTTTTTGCCACTTTTGCGCATAAAGTAGCTCAAACTTTGTTTGTTTTGCACGCAACTTGGCAGACAACACTATTTGGTATATATTATTGTGTTGAAGAGGTTAAAAATGAAAATTATATTCATATGCTAGAAATTTCGTGTTAAGTTGCGATTTAAATGGTTTTTAAGCGTTTTTGCCACTTTTGCGCATAAAGTAGCTAAAACTTGGTTTATTTTGCATGAAACTTGGCACACAATAATATTTGGTATATATTATTGTGTTGAAGTGGATAGAATTTAAAATCATAGTCATATGCTAGAAATTATGTGTTAAGTTGAGATTTTATGCATTTTTAAGCATTCTTACCACTTTAGCGCATAGAGTAGCTCAAACCTGGTTTTGTTTTGTACGAAACTTGGCACACAACACTATTTGGTATATATTATTGTGTTGAAGTGGTTAAAAATTGAAAATAGTCATATGCTAGAAATTACGTGTTAAGTTGAGCTTTTAAGGGTTTTTAAGCGTTTTTGCCACTTTTGCGCATAAAGTAGCTCAAACTTGATATGTTTTCAACGAAACTTGGCACACAACACTATTTTGTATATATTATTGTGTTGAAATGGTTAAAAATAAAAATCATAGTCATATGTTAGAAATTACGTGTTAAGTTGCGATTTTAGGGGTTTTTATGCGTTTTTGCCACATTTGCGCATAAAGGAGCTCAAACTTGGTTTGTTTTGCACGCAACTTTGCACACAACACTATCTGGTTTATATTATTGTGTTGAAGTGGTTAGAATTTAAAATCATAGTCATATGCTAGAAATTACGTGTTAAGTTGAGCTTTTAAGGGTTTTTATGCGTTTTTGCCAACTTTGCGCATAAAGTAGCTCAAACTTGGTTTGTTTTGCACGAAACTAGGCACACAACACTGTTTGAAATATATTATTGTGTTGAAGTGGTTAGAATTGAAAATCAGAGTCATATGCTAGAAATTACGTGTTAATTTGAGCTTTTAAGGGTTTTTAAGAGTTTTTGCCACTTTTTCGCATAAAGTAGCTCAAACTTGGTTTGTTTTGCACGCAACTTGGCACACAACACTATTTGGGATATATTATTGTGTTGAAGAGGTAAAAAATGAAAATTATAGTCATATGCTAGAAATTACGTGTTAAGTTGCGATTTAAACGGTTTTTAAGCGTTTTTGCCACTTTTGCGCAACTTGGTTTTTTTTTCACGAAACATGGCACACAATACTATTTGGTATATATTATTGTGTTGAAGTGGTTAGAGTTTAAAATCATAGTTGTTGGACCTCTTGAGTTTTGATGATGACTACACTTTAGCAAATATGTGTTTAGAGATTTTGTGCAGGTCGATATCCGATTAATTGTGATCGTTGATAGTACCTATGGCTTAGTTCATGGGAATATACATGTCAAAAGGTTTCAAGAGATGCTAGAAGAGTATATCACGTGGGATGTAAAATGGAGACAGGAAGTCTACTGTTCCCAGGTTTGATGTTCTAGCAAGTTGGAATTTGGAGACAGCGCAGTGTTCCCAAACTGAAGTCAATTTGCGTTAGCTAATAAATTCTATCTTTTATTTTTTAGTTAATGTATTTAAATTAATTGGTTGCATTAGTTTATTAAAGTTAATTGGCAAAAAGAATTTCTAAAATTCCTTACGTGGTGGTTTCAAGATTAATTCCTTATTTTTAGGAGATAAACTTGGATCTACTAAAAAGTAGGAACAGCAGTTAGGTCTTAATTATTTTTGGATTTTCTGAAAAATAATAAAATTAATCTTTTCCTAAAAATAGTAAAAATAACCATTTTCTAAGAATTAGTCAAAAGATAACCGTTTTTTGAATTAGTCAAAAGATAACCGTTTTACCAAAACCGTTTTCTAAATATAGCATGAAGTTCCAGCCATTAATTTGGGGAACAGGAATTACTACTGAAGAAACTGCTACTTTAGGGAACAGTGGTTATTAAGGAACAGTGGTTATCAGGAAATAGCGGTTACTGATTGCCTTAACCGTTTGTTTGATTTATTCAAAGGCTGAAGTATTAACCGTTTTGTGATTCATTCAGCATCATTCATTGATCCATGACTAAGGATAATGGGTTGGAATATTTTTCTATTTTTAGAAATTTATTTTATTATAAATAAGCTAACTAGCTCGATTTAATAATAGAGAATTAACGCATGCTTTAAGAGAAAAATAATTTTTGTGCGTTTGATTTTGAAATTCTACAAGTAATATTTTGTGCTTTTAAATTGCCAATTAATTCATAATATTTACTTGTGCAACTCTTTGATTTATTTTAGAGAATTTCTATCCTTTTTGTAAGGGATTTTGAGAGTTTATGTCATTAGACTCGGGTGAGTCTAAGGGGGAAGTTAGATAGCTTTTAGTGAAGCTAGAGAGGATTAGCTTATTGTAAAGCTAAGTTTGTTGCTTTGAGTAAAGCAATTAGAGAGTGAAGAGTTGGCCTAGTTGTTTCGCTTCGAGTGAAGTAAGGTGTTTATTGTAATTGTAACTAATTGCCTTAAACATAGTGAAGTTGTTAGAAATCCCAAGTGGTCGTGGTTTTTCCTTTTGTTTAGGCCCAAAAGGTTTCCACGTAAAATCGTGTGTCTCTCTTATTATTTTGCTCTTAGTTTAAGCTTTATTTATTTTGAATAATTCCGCAAAAACAGGGCACAATCGCTTAAACTTGCAACAACAACAATTCACCCCCCCTCTTGTTGCTGTTCCCGTTCCTAATTGAATCAACAATAGTCATATGCTAGAAATTATGTGTTAAGTTGCGTTTTTATGCGTTTTTAAGCGTTCTTGCCACTTTAGCGCATAGAGTAGCTCAAACCTGGTTTTGTTTTGCACGAAACTTGGCACACAACACTATTTGATATATATTATTGTGATAAAGTGGTTTAAAATGAAAATCATAGTCATATGCTAGAAATTAGGTGTTAAGTTGGGATTTTAAGGGTTTTTAAGCGTTTTTGCCACTTTTGCGCATAAAGTAGCTCAAACTTTGTTTGTTTTGCACGCAACTTGGCAGACAACACTATTTGGTATATATTATTGTGTTGAAGAGGTTAAAAATGAAAATTATATTCATATGCTAGAAATTTCGTGTTAAGTTGCGATTTAAATGGTTTTTAAGCGTTTTTTGCCACTTTTGCGCATAAAGTAGCTAAAACTTGGTTTATTTTGCATGAAACTTGGCACACAATAATATTTGGTATATATTATTGTGTTGAAGTGGATAGAATTTAAAATCATAGTCATATGCTAGAAATTATGTGTTAAGTTGAGATTTTATGCATTTTTAAGCATTCTTACCACTTTAGCGCATAGAGTAGCTCAAACCTGGTTTTGTTTTGTACGAAACTTGGCACACAACACTATTTGGTATATATTATTGTGTTGAAGTGGTTAAAAATTGAAAATAGTCATATGCTAGAAATTACGTGTTAAGTTGAGCTTTTAAGGGTTTTTAAGCGTTTTTGCCACTTTTGCGCCTAAAGTAGCTCAAACTTGATATGTTTTCAACGAAACTTGGCACACAACACTATTTTGTATATATTACTGTGTTGAAATGGTTAAAAATAAAAATCATAGTCATATGTTAGAAATTATGTGTTAAGTTGCGATTTTAGGGGTTTTTATGCGTTTTTGCCACATTTGCGCATAAAGGAGCTCAAACTTGGTTTGTTTTGCACGCAACTTTGCACACAACACTATCTGGTTTATATTATTGTGTTGAAGTGGTTAGAATTTAAAATCATAGTCATATGCTAGAAATTACGTGTTAAGTTGAGCTTTTAAGGGTTTTTATGCGTTTTTGCCAACTTTGCGCATAAAGTAGCTCAAACTTGGTTTGTTTTGCACGAAACTAGGCACACAACACTGTTTGAAATATATTATTGTGTTGAAGTGGTTAGAATTGAAAATCAGAGTCATATGCTAGAAATTACGTGTTAATTTGAGCTTTTAAGGGTTTTTAAGAGTTTTTGCCACTTTTTCGCATAAAGTAGCTCAAACTTGATTTGTTTTGCACGCAACTTGGCACACAACACTATTTGGGATATATTATTGTGTTGAAGAGGTAAAAAATGAAAATTATAGTCATATGCTAGAAATTACGTGTTAAGTTGCGATTTAAACGGTTTTTAAGCGTTTTTGCCACTTTTGCGCATAAAGTAGCTCAAACTTGGTTTTTTTTCCACAAAACATGGCACACAATACTATTTGGTATATATTATTGTGTTGAAGTGGTTAAAGTTTAAAATCATAGTCATATGCTAGAAATTATGTGTTAAGTTGCATTTTTATGCGTTTTTAAGCGTTCTTGCCACTTTAGCGCATAGAGTAGCTCACACCTGGTTTTGTTTTGCACTAAACTTGGCACACAACACTATTTGGTATATATTATTGTGTTGAAGTGGTTAAAAATGAAAATCATAGTCATATGCTAGAAAATTACGTGTTAAGTTGGGATTTTAAGGGTTTTTTAGCGTTTTTGCCACTTTTGCGCATAAAGTAGCTCAAACTTTGTTTGTTTTGCACGCAACTTGGCAGACAACACTATTTGGTATATATTATTGTGTTGAAGAGGTTAAAAATGAAAATTATATTCATATGCTAGAAATTACGTTTTAAGTTGCGATTTAAACGGTTTTTAAGCGTTTTTGCCACTTTTGCGCATAAAGTAGCTCAACTTGGTTTGTTTTGCATGAAACTTGGCACACAATACTATTTGGTATATATTATTGTGTTGAAGTGGATAGAATTTAAAATCATAGTCATATGCTAGAAATTACGTGTTAAGTTGAGATTTTATGCATTTTTAAGCGTTCTTACTACTTTAGCGCATAGAGTAGCTCAAACCTGGTTTTGTTTTGTACGAAACTTGGCACACAACACTATTTGGTATATATTATTGTGTTGAAGTGGTTAAAAATTGAAAATAGTCATATGCTAGAAATTATGTGTTAAGTTGAGCTTTTAAGGGATTTTAAGCGTTTTTGCCACTTTTGCGCATAAAGTAGCTCAAACTTGATATGTTTTCAACGAAACTAGGCACACAACACTATTTTGTATATATTATTGTGTTGAAATGGTTAAAAATAAAAATCAAAGTCATATGTTTGAAATTACGTGTTAAGTTTCGATTTTAAGGGTTTTTATGCGTTTTTGCCACATTTGCGCATAAAGGAGCTCAAACTTGGTTTGTTTTGCACGCAACTTTGCACACAACACTATCTGGTTTATATTATTGTATTGAAGTGGTTAGAATTTAAAATCATAGTCATATGCTAGAAATTACGTGTTAAGTTGAGCTTTTAAGGGTTTTTATGCGTTTTTGCAAACTTTGCGCATAAAGTAGCTCAAACTTGGTTTGTTTTGCACGAAACTAGGCACACAACACTGTTTGAAATATATTATTGTGTTGAAAAGGTTAGAATTGAAAATCAGAGTCATATGCTAGAAATTACGTGTTAATTTGAGCTTTTAAGGGTTTTTAAGAGTTTTTGCCACTTTTTCGCATAAAGTAGCTCAAACTTGGTTTGTTTTGCACGCAACTTGGCACACAACACTATTTGCGATATATTATTGTGTTGAAGAGGTAAAAAATGAAAATTATAGTCATAACCTAGAAATTACGTGTTAAGTTGCGATTTAAAAGGTTTTTAAGCGTTTTTGCCACTTTTGCGCATAAAGTAGCTCAAACTTGGGTTTTTTTGCACGAAACATGGCACAGAATACTATTTGGTATATATTATTGTGTTGAAGTGGTTAGAGTTTAAAATCATAGTCATATGCTAGAAATTACGTGTTAAGTTTGGATTTTAAGGGTTTTTAAGCGTTTTTGCCACTTTTGCGCATAAAGTAGCTCAAACTTTGTTTGTTTTGCACGCAACTTGGCAGACAACTCTATTTGGTATATATTATTGTGTTGAAGAGGTTAAAAATGAAAATTATATTCATATGCTGGAAATTACGTGTTAAGTTGCGATTTAAACGGTTTTTAAGCGTTTTTGCCACTTTTGCGCATAAAGTAGCTCAAACTTGGTTTGTTTTGCATGAAACTTGGCACAAAATACTATTTGGTATATATTATTGTGTTGAAGTGGATAGAATTTAAAATCATAGTCATATGCTAGAAATTACGTGTTAAGTTGAGATTTTATGCATTTTTAAGCGTTCTTACCACTTTACCGCATAGAGTAGCTCAAACCTGGTTTTGTTTTGTACGAAACTTGACACACAACACTATTTGGTATATATATTATTGTGTTGAAGTGGTTAGAATTTAAAATCATAGTCATATGCTAGAAATTACGTGTTAAGTTGAGCTTTTAAGGGTTTTTATGCGTTTTTGCCAACTTTGCGCATAAAGTAGCTCAAACTTGGTTTGTTTTGCACGAAACTAGGCACACAACACTGTTTGAAATATATTATTGTGTTGAAAAGGTTAGAATTGAAAATCAGAGTCATATGCTAGAAATTACGTGTTAATTTGAGCTTTTAAGGGTTTTTAAGAGTTTTTGCCACTTTTTCGCATAAAGTAGCTCAAACTTGGTTTGTTTTGCACGCAACTTGGCACACAACACTGTTTGAAATATATTATTGTGTTGAAGTGGTTAGAATTGAAAATCAGAGTCATATGCTAGAAATTACGTGTTAAGTTGAGATTTTATGCATTTTTAAGCGTTCTTACCACTTTACCGCATAGAGTAGCTCAAACCTGGTTTTGTTTTGTACGAAACTTGGCACACAACACTATTTGGTATTTATTATTGTGTTGAAGTGGTTAAAAATGAAAATCATAGTCATATGCTAGAAATTACGTGTTAAGTTGAGCTTTTAAGGGTTTTTAAGCGTTTTTGCCACTTTTGCGCATAAAATAGCTCAAACTTGATATGTTTTCTAAGAAGCTTGGCGCACAACACTATTTTGTATATATTATTGTGTTGAAATGGTTAAAAATAAAAATCATAGTCATATGTTAGAAATTACGTGTTAAGTTGCGATTTTAAGGGTTTTTATGCGTTTTTGCCACTTTTTCGCATAAAGTAGCTCAAACTTGGTTTGTTTTGCACGCAACTTGGCACACAACACTATTTGGGATATATTATTGTTTTGAAGAGGTAAAAAATGAAAATTATAGTCATATGCTAGAAATTACGTGTTAAGTTGCGATTTAAACGGTTTTTAAGCGTTTTTGCCACTTTTGCGCAACTTGTTTTTTTTTCACGAAACATGGCACACAATACTATTTGGTATATATTATTGTGTTGAAGTGGTTAGAGTTTAAAATCATAGTCATATGCTAGAAATTATGTGTTAAGTTGCGTTTTTATGCGTTTTTAAGCGTTCTTGCCACTTTAGCGCATAGAGTAGCTCAAACCTGGTTTTGTTTTGCACGAAACTTGGCACACAACATTATTTGATATATATTATTGTGATAAAGTGGTTTAAAATGAAAATCATAGTCATATGCTAGAAATTAGGTGTTAAGTTGGGATTTTAAGGGTTTTTAAGCGTTTTTGCCACTTTTGCGCATAAAGTAGCTCAAACTTTGTTTGTTTTGCACGCAACTTGGCAGACAACACTATTTGGTATATATTATTGTTTTGAAGAGGTTAAAAATGAAAATTATATTCATATGCTAGAAATTTCGTGTTAAGTTGCGATTTAAATGGTTTTTAAGCGTTTTTGCCACTTTTGCTCATAAAGTAGCTAAAACTTGGTTTATTTTGCATGAAACTTGGCACAAAATAATATTTGGTATATATTATTGTGTTGAAGTGGATAGAATTTAAAATCATAGTCATATGCTAGAAATTATGTGTTAAGTTGAGATTTTATGCATTTTTAAGCATTCTTACCACTTTAGCGCATAGAGTAGCTCAAACCTGGTTTTGTTTTGTACGAAACTTGGAACACAACACTATTTGGTATATATTATTGTGTTGAAGTGGTTAAAAATTGAAAATAGTCATATGCTAGAAATTACGTGTTAAGTTGAGCTTTTAAGGGTTTTTAAGCGTTTTTGCCACTTTTGCGCATAAAGTAGCTCAAACTTGATATGTTTTCAACGAAACTTGGCACACAACACTATTTTGTATATATTATGGTGTTGAAATGGTTAAAAATAAAAATCATAGTCATATGTTAGAAATTACGTGTTAAGTTGCGATTTTAGGGGTTTTTATGCGTTTTTGCCACATTTGCGCATAAAGGAGCTCAAACTTGGTTTGTTTTGTACGCAACTTTGCACACAACACTATCTGGTTTATATTATTGTGTTGAAGTGGTTAGAATTTAAAATCATAGTCATATGCTAGAAATTACGTGTTAAGTTGAGCTTTTAAGGGTTTTTATGCGTTTTTGCCAACTTTGCGCATAAAGTAGCTCAAACTTGGTTTGTTTTGCACGAAACTAGGCACACAACACTGTTTGAAATATATTATTGTGTTGAAGTGGTTAGAATTGAAAATCAAAGTCTTATGGTAGAAATTACGTGTTAATTTGAGCTTTTAAGGGTTTTTAAGAGTTTTTGCCACTTTTTCGCATAAAGTAGCTCAAACTTCGTTTGTTTTGCACGCAACTTGGCACACAACACTATTTGGGATATATTATTGTGTTGAAGAGGTAAAAAATGAAAATTATAGTCATATGCTAGAAATTACGTGTTAAGTTGCGATTTAAACGGTTTTTAAGCGTTTTTGCCACTTTTGCGCAACTTGGTTTTTTTTTCACGAAACATGGCACACAATACTATTTGGTATATATTATTGTGTTGAAGTGGTTAGAGTTTAAAATCATAGTTGTTGGACCTCTTGAGTTTTGATGATGACTACACTTTAGCAAATATGTGTTTAGAGATTTTGTGCAGGTCGATATCCGATTAATTGTGATCGTTGATAGTACCTATGGCTTAGTTCATGGGAATATACATGTCAAAAGGTTTCAAGAGATGCTAGAAGAGTATATCACGTGGGATGTAAAATGGAGACAGGAAGTCTACTGTTCCCAGGTTTGATGTTCTAGCAAGTGGGAATTTGGAGACAGCGCAGTGTTCCCAAACTGAAGTCAATTTGCGTTAGCTAATAAATTCTATCTTTTATTTTTTAGTTAATGTATTTAAATTAATTGGTTGCATTAGTTTATTAAAGTTAATTGGCAAAAAGAATTTCTAAAATTCCTTACGTGGTGGTTTCAAGATTAATTCCTTATTTTTAGGAGATAAACTTGGATCTACTAAAAAGTAGGAACAGCAGTTAGGTCTTAATTATTTTTGGATTTTCTGAAAAATAATAAAATTAATCTTTTCCTAAAAATAGTAAAAATAACCATTTTCTAAGAATTAGTCAAAAGATAACCGTTTTTTGAATTAGTCAAAAGATAACCGTTTTACCAAAACCGTTTTCTAAATATAGCATGAAGTTCCAGCCATTAATTTGGGGAACAGGAATTACTACTGAAGAAACTGCTACTTTAGGGAACGGCGGTTATTAAGGAACAGTGGTTATCAGGAAATAGCGGTTACAGATTGCCTTAACCGTTTGTTTGATTTATTCAAAGGCTGAAGTATTAACCGTTTTGTGATTCATTCAGCATCATTCATTGATCCATGACTAAGGATAATGGGTTGGAATATTTTTCTATTTTTAGAAATTTATTTTATTATAAATAAGCTAACTAGCTCGATTTAATAATAGAGAATTAACGCATGCTTTAAGAGAAAAATAATTTTTGTGCGTTTGATTTTGAAATTCTACAAGTAATATTTTGTGCTTTTAAATTGCCAATTAATTCATAATATTTACTTGTGCAACTCTTTGATTTATTTTAGAGAATTTCTATCCTTTTTGTAAGGGATTTTGAGAGTTTATGTAATTAGACTCGGGTGAGTCTAAGGGGGAAGTTAGATAGCTTTTAGTGAAGCTAGAGAGGATTAGCTTATTGTAAAGCTAAGTTTGTTGCTTTGAGTAAAGCAATTAGAGAGTGAAGAGTTGGCCTAGTTGTTTCGCTTCGAGTGAAGTAAGGTGTTTATTGTAATTGTAACTAATTGCCTTAAACATAGTGAAGTTGTTAGAAATCCCAAGTGGTCGTGGTTTTTCCTTTTGTTTAGGCCCAAAAGGTTTCCACGTAAAATCGTGTGTCTCTCTTATTATTTTGCTCTTAGTTTAAGCTTTATTTATTTTGAATAATTCCGCAAAAACAGGGCACAATCGCTTAAACTTGCAACAACAACAATTCACCCCCCCTCTTGTTGCTGTTCCCGTTCCTAATTGAATCAACAATTGGTATCAGAGCCCTGTTCCCAGAAGATCAGGAAACCCTGAGTGCAGATTCTGGTGTTCCCGAAAAATGTCAATCATGAACGAGCGAATGGAAGAAGGGTATTCAACTCAAAGACCGCCAATGTTCGATGGAAAATTCTACACATACTGGAAGAATAGGATGGAGATCTTCATCAAAGCGGAAAATTATCAAGTTTGGAGAGTCATAGAAATTGGAGATTTTGAGGTAACCACTACTAACTCCAACAATGAAATTGTTCCCAAACCTATAACCGAATATGAAAAAGAAGATTTTCAGAAAATGGAATTAAATGCTCTTGCTATAAAATTACTTCATTGTGGTCTTGGACCAAACGAGCATAATAGAATTATGGGGTGCAAATCCGCTAAGCAAATTTGGGACCTGCTTGCTGTTACCCATGAGGGAACAAGTGAAGTAAAACGGTCCAAAATTGATTTATTAATGTCTAAATACGAGAGATTTGTTATGGAGCAAAGAGAAAGTATCCAAGAGATGTTCACTAGGTTCACCAACATAACAAATGAGCTTGTCTATCTTGGAAGAATAATTCCCACTGATGAACAAGTAAGGAAGATTCTTAGGAGCCTTCCTCATGATGAGCGCTGGAGGGCCAAGGTTACTGCTATACAAGAGTCCAAAGATTTCACAAAGTTTAATCTAGAGGAGCTGGCTGGTTCCCTAATGACACATGAATTGCATTTGGAAACAGCAGACAGTTCTAGGAACAAGGGACTGGCTCTGGCAGCGGGGGAACAGGACGAATCAGAATGTGATGAAGAAGAGGCTGCTTTGTTGGTACGAAAATTCAAGAAGTTCTTCAGGAACAGCAGGTATGCAAATCAAAGAAACAACAAAGAAAGAAGAACAAAAAATCTTGAATGCCACAAATGTGGAAGTACCGAACACTTCATCAAGGATTGCCCAACATGGAAGAATGAAAAGGGCAAGGGAAAGACAAGAGATTCAAGAAGACCGTTGAACAAAGAAAATTTTAACAAGACTGACTTTCGTAAGGCCATGATTGCTGCATGGGGAGAAACTGAAAGTGAGAATGAAACTATTGTTCCCGAAGAAGAGGAGACAGCTAACCTATGTCTCATGGCTACACATAAAGGCAAGGAGAAGCAGGTAAATATTTCTAATTCATTTTCTGACCATTCATTCAATCCAAGTAAAAATGAATTAAAAGAGTTGTTAAAAGAGACACAAGTTAAACTTGAAAATTGCAATGATAAGTGTCTCGAGTTAGAAAAGGAACTTAAGGTAAGCAAAGACCATGTCTCATACATAAACACCTTTAGACATGATGTCCAAAACAGATTTTTCGGTTTGTTGGACCAAAATATAATCCTAAAGGAAAATATGGAGAGACTTAAGAAGGAAAATGTTATTCTTAACATTGAGCTATCGCAATACAAATTATTAGGCTTAAATGAGGAATTGATAGATGCATCTACCAAAGATTTATGCAATGATTTTCAATATTTAAAAATGAATTCGGAATCCAACCGTAACAACAATAACAATCTTGAATTAAATTCAAGAGAAAAAGGGAAAATCAAAATAACTCCCAAATGGATTCTAGATGCTAAAAGTAAGAAATCACAAGGCCTAAAATATTTTAAGAATAACAAAAGTAAGAAAGCTTACGTTGATCTTCCTAGAGACAGGTACTGTACCTTCTGTGGAAAAGCTGGCCATCTGAACGAACAGTGCACCAAAAGGGAACAGTATACTGTCTCTAACAGAAACTATGTCGATAACATTCAAATTGATAAATATGATTCATGTAAGATCGACAAGGAACCCAAGAAAGTATGGGTTCCTATAATTAACAATTAATTATCTTACAGGTCCAAGTGAGGGGGAACAGCTCATGGTATCTCGACAGTGGGTGTTCCAAGCATATGACGGGTGACAAATCTAAATTTCTCTCACTTGAAGCCTATGATGGGGGAACAGTAACCTTCGGTGACAATATGAAGGGTGAGATAATCGCCAAAGGAAAGGTTGGAAGGTCATGTTCCCACGCCATTGATAATGTATTTTTAGTCGAGAATTTGAAACACAACTTACTCAGCATTTCTCAATTTTGTGATAAGGGTAACTCTGTAAACTTTACTTCTGAAAAGTGCATTATTTCTAGGAACGACACAGGAGACATCATTCTTGAGGGAATCAGAAAAGGGAACACTTATGTGGTGGACCTGGACACTGTTCCCAGAAACAGTCTAACATGTCTAAGTGTTATAGAAGACGACCCACTTCTTTGGCATAAGCGTCTAGGTCATGCTAGTTATTCATTGATTAATACATTAAGATCTAAAGACCTAGTTAGAGGACTACCATCTATAAAATTCCTTAAGGATGAAATATGTGATCCTTGTGCCAAAGGAAAACAAGTAAGGTCATCTTTTAAACCAAAGAATGTTGTGACCACCTCAAAAACGCTTGAATTATTACATATGGATTTGTGTGGACCTATGAGAATACAAAGCCGTAGTGGCAAGAGATATGTGTTTGTTATTGTTGATGATTATAGTAGATTTACATGGACTTTATTTTTAGTTAGTAAAGATGAAGCCTTTAATGAGTTTGTCTCTTTCGCTAACAAAATACAAAAATCTACCAATAATCAAATTGTTCACATAAGGTCAGATCATGGTAAAGAATTTGAAAATTCAAGCTTTATGAGTTATTGCAATGAACATGGAATAAGTCACAATTTTTCCGCCCCTAGAACACCACAACAAAATGGTGTTGTAGAAAGGAAAAATAGAACTTTAGAAGAAATGGCTAGAACTATGTTAATTGCTAGTGGTTTACCTAGAAATTTTTGGGCCGAGGCTGTTAATACTGCATGTTATATTTTAAATAGAGTATTGATAAGACCAATCACTTCTAAGACACCCAATGAACTGTTTAAAGGTGTTAAACCAAATATTGCCTATTTTCGTGTGTTTGGATGCAAATGTTTTGTACATGTTAATGGAAAACGGAATATAGGTAAATTTGATGAAAGAAGTGATGAAGCAGTATTTCTTGGCTACTCATCTCAAAGTAAGGCATATAGAGTCTATAACAAAAGAACAATGGGTGTGGAAGAATCCGTTCACATAATTTTCGATGAAACTAACTTTTTGTCAAGTGAACAGGATACAAATAATTTTAAGATAGGTCTTGCAAATCTAGAGGAAGATGATGAAGAATTGAAAGTGCATGATCAAGAAACAGCTGGTGAACAGCCGGTTCCAGCAGAAGCAGAAAGTACTGATCAAGTTCAGGAACTGCCAGAACATCAGGAACAGCAGACTGTTCCCAATCCAGCTGTTCCCACAGATGAGCAGAACAATCCAGTAGCTGAACAGAATGTTAATCAAGCTGATGAACCAGAACATGCTACTGTTCCCACAAGAGATTTTGTGCCAAAACCTTGGAGATATCAAAAATACCATCCTCTTGATTTGATTGTAAGTGATTTGAATAAAGGAACACAAACTCGATCTCAAATGAGAAATTTTTGTGCACATTTTGCGTTCCTATCATCACTTGAACCCAAAAATCACGAAGAAGCTCTAAAGGATTCCGAATGGGTTGTAGCCATGCAAGATGAATTGAACGAATTTGAAAGGAACAAAGTATGGCATTTAGAACCCAAACCAAAACACAAGAAGGTAATTGGTTTGAAGTGGGTATTTCGGAACAAACTAGATGAGCATGGAATAATTGTAAGAAACAAAGCAAGGCTCGTGGTCAAAGGGTACAATCAACAAGAAGGTATTGATTATACTGAGACATTTGCTCCAGTAGCAAGGTTAGAAGCTATTAGAATTTTAATTTCTTTTGCTGCATTTATGAACTTTAAATTATATCAAATGGATGTGAAATGTGCTTTCTTGAATGGTTTTCTTGATGAAGAAGTTTTTGTTGAACAACTGCCTGGCTTTGAGAATACCTCGTGTCTTGATCATGTCTATAAGCTTGATAAAGCTCTTTATGGGTTGAAACAAGCTCCAAGGCAATGGTATGAAAGACTATCAAAGTTTTTGATCCAAAATGACTTTATTAGAGGTAAAATTGATAAAACCTTATTCTTTAAGAATAAAGGTTCCAATATATTAGTTGTTCAAATATATGTTGATGATATTATTTTTGGTGCCACAAATGAATTGCTATGTAAAGAATTTGCTAACCTTATGAGCACTGAATTTGAAATGAGCATGATGGGAGAATTAAATTTCTTTCTTGGTTTGCAAATTAAACAAACTGCTAATGGTATCTTTATTCATCAACAAAAATATATAAAAGAACTTCTTAAGAAATATGGCATGAATAACGCTAAAACCAACCATACACCCATGGCTACTAATGTAAGATTAGATGAAGATACAAATGGAACAAATATTGACCAAACTATGTATAGAGGCATGATTGGATCTTTATTATATCTAACTGCTAGTAGACCCGATATTTCATTTAGTGTTGGTTTATGTGCGAGATTTCAATCTAACCCTAAAGAATCACATCTCACTGCAGTAAAACGTATTTTGAGATATCTAAAGGGAACAGATGATTTATCATTATTTTATCCTAAAAGTGATGTCTTTGATTTGAAAGGCTTTAGTGATGCAGATTATGCAGGAGATCTTGTTAATAGAAAAAGCACGTCAGGTATGGTACAATTTCTTGGCTCATGTTTAGTTTCGTGGAGTTCCAAGAAACAAAACACTGTTGCATTATCAACTGCTGAAGCTGAGTACGTAGCAGCAGCAGCTTGCTGTTCCCAAATGCTTTGGATAAAACAACAGCTAAGAGATTTTGGTATTAAGTTTGAATGTGTTCCTATTTATTGTGATAATACTAGTGCCATATGCATTTCAAAAGATCCAGTGCATCATTCTAGAGTAAAACATATTCACATTAGGCATCATTTTCTTAAGGACAACGTCGAAAATAAAAATATTATCGTCAAGCATGTTAATACAAACGAGCAAATAGCTGATATCATGACAAAGCCGCTTCCAAGGGAACAACATGAAAAGATGAGATTAGAACTGGGCATGATTAAGTTGAATTGAAGTAAGTGATAAATGTGATCCATAAAGACAAAATGGAAATTTGAAAAAGACGATCAACCACAAAAATCTTGATTGAAAAATCAATTATTGAAAGAATCAGGTACGCACTATTTAAAAGTATATACTGTGAGTGCTCTTATGATTGCATGTTTGATTTGATCAGATTGTAGTAGCATAAAATTTTCATTTATCTTTTATTATCATAAAAGTTTTTTCTTCATAATATTAAATATATATATTTATCCAGCATTTTTTTTTAAGAAGTGGGAGTTAAATCATCATAGTTCTTCACTAAATTCGTCTGTTTCCATTTCACGTTTTGTGTTCATATGCACGAATTAAATAAGGAACTTGAATTACCTAAACACACGTCCCCTCACATGCATTTTATACTCTCTCTCACGTCAAATCCTTCACTTCATCATCAATTGCATTTAACCCCCAAAACCGTCTTCAACCTAGTTTTTCTTTCTCTTGAAATTTCAAACCACCATGAAAACCAAGAATCAAACCCCAAAAATGAAACAACCCACACCTCTTCAAGTCATCTATCCAACACCACTCACTCCTAAAACTGAGTCTTCATCAAGAAAGCAGTAGGACACACCTAATCCTTCTGAAGTGCATGAAAGTTCGAAGCGCAAAGGAGATGCTACAGTGAGGAAATCATCCTCAAAGAGGGCAAAGGTTAATGTTAAGGTATCTACTGAAGAGATATCAAAAGAAATGATTGTTGGCTTCGGATTGGACAAACAATGGTATGAATCAAATTTCTTTCCTCAATTTCACAAAATTCTACAAACTCAACATTGGGAATCACTCATGTGCGATTACTGCTGCAATCCCATTTACCCAGAAATTATGCGTGAGTTCATCTCTAATTTTTCTATTCATGATGGAGTTTGTTCTAGTTCAATTAAAGAAATTGAAATTGAATTTGATAGTTTGACGTTAGGAGAGTGGCTAGGAGTACCAGCCACTGGCTTTGATGTTTACTATGTTGGGTCAAAAATTGCGTTTTCTGGAATTGATGAGAAGGATGTTTGGAGATGTTTAGGTGTTAGGCAAAAGAGAGGTAAAGTGAGTCACAATGTTCTGTCCCCCTTACACAAGTTACTCTACAACATTGCTCGAAGGTTTATCTTGCCACGAAATTCAAAACGTAGTGAGGTAAGTCTTCGAGATGCCACTTTGATTTACTGTATGGTGAACAATATAAAGATTAATTTTCCTTCCTTGATGATTTCGCATTTAAATGATTGTATAGCCAAAAGATGTATGGTAGGCTATGGTGGTTTGTTGTCCTGGATTTTCTCAAAATTTGGTGTTCCACTTGGAGAATATAGTTTTCCTATGGGTCCCAGTAACATGATAGGTGCAAAATGTTTGAGTAATTTGCGCCTTAAATTAAATGGGGAAGGGATCCTTGAAAATGCTGTGGAACAGGTTGAAATTGATTCTGATGATGAGGAAGAGGGGAAGGAAAAGGAGGAACAGGAAGAAGAGGAAGAAGTGGAGAAGGAGGAACAGGAAGAAGAGGAAGAAGTGGAGAAGGAGGAACAGGAGAAAGAAGGAGCTGGAGTTAAGGAACAGGAGGTTGTTCTTTCTGATAAGGAGGAAGAAGACCAGGGGATGGGACCTGAAGTTGCTCTTGATGATGACTCTAGGGCTGAACCCAGTAATTTTCCCTCACCAAAGCCAACCACTCCACCATCCCATCATTTCCCATCACCACCACCATCACCAACACCAAGATCACCACCACCATCATTTCACAGACAAAGCTTTGATCAGGCAACTGTTCCTACTGCCCCCTTATACTCCATTCTCCTCAAGCTTGATGATTTGCAGGATCGCTTCTTCAAATTTCAAGATGAGATTCGTGTTTCCCTAGCCTCATTAGCTGACCAGATGACTCAAATGGAGGCTCGTCTTGGTGCTAAATTGGATACAGTGGAGGTGGAAACAGAATATATTGATGAAGATGCCCCTGCTTCCTAGTTCTCCTTTAATATCTTTTATGTTTCATTGCTACTATCTCTGTCACCAAACAATTTCTTTGCCTTTTGGTACCAGCTGGGGTACGCCTCTTAAACATTGTTAACTTTGTTAAACCTTTTTTACATATGCTACTAACTGTTAGGTTTGATTAGTCGTTGCTTATCATGCTTGCATTCATTGTGTTCCTTTAATATTTGCTTCCTATTCTATCTTTGACTATATATAGTGCTGTGGTTTGATTGCTTATCTTCTTTTTGAATGATGTCAAAAGGGGGAATATTTGGCACAAACTTAAATAATGCTTGAGCATGCTTGAGATCTAGTTAAATCTATTATGTTGGGATTATGGATTAAAGTGCTGGTTTGGTTTCTGATGTTTGGTTTCGGATGTTTGTGTTGCTAGCTGTTAGTTGTTGCTCATTGATATTGAAACTAGGTTTTCTATTGAGTTAAGGATAATTTATGCTGAAATAATATAAAGTTGTTGTTTTGATTATTTCTAGAGTAACTTGTTTCATGACATTTAGTTAAGAAGAGTTGTTTTGATCTCTAACATACTCTTCAACATTGGTTTACTCTATTTTGTTTTTAAGTTTGTTTGAAAAGTTTGTCATCATCAAAAAGGGGGAATTTGTTGGACCTCTTGAGTTTTGATGATGACTACACTTTAGCAAATATGTGTTTAGAGATTTTGTGCAGGTCGATATCCGATTAATTGTCATCGTTGATAGTACCTATGGCTTAGTTCATGGGAATATACATGTCAAAAGGTTTCAAGAGATGCTAGAAGAGTATATCACGTGGGATGTAAAATGGAGACAGGAAGTCTACTGTTCCCAGGTTTGATGTTCTAGCAAGTTGGAATTTGGAGACAGCGCAGTGTTCCCAAACTGAAGTCAATTTGCGTTAGCTAATAAATTCTATCTTTTATTTTTTAGTTAATGTATTTAAATTAATTGGTTGCATTAGTTTATTAAAGTTAATTGGCAAAAAGAATTTCTAAAATTCCTTACGTGGTGGTTTCAAGATTAATTCCTTATTTTTAGGAGATAAACTTGGATCTACTAAACAGTAGGAACAACAGTTAGGTCAATTATTTTTGGATTTTCTGAAAAATAATAAAATTAATCTTTTCCTAAAAATAGTAAAAATAACCATTTTCTAAGAATTAGTCAAAAGATAACCGTTTTTTGAATTAGTCAAAAGATAACCGTTTTACCAAAACCGTTTTCTAAATATAGCATGAAGTTCCAGCCATTAATTTGGGGAACAGGAATTACTACTGAAGAAACTGCTACTTTAGGGAACAGCGGTTATTAAGGAACAGTGGTTATCAGGAAATAGCGGTTACTGATTGCCTTAACCGTTTGTTTGATTTATTCAAAGGCTGAAGTATTAACCGTTTTGTGATTCATTCAGCATCATTCATTGATCCATGACTAAGGATAATGGGTTGGAATATTTTTCTATTTTTAGAAATTTATTTTATTATAAATAAGCTAACTAGCTCGATTTAATAATAGAGAATTAACGCATGCTTTAAGAGAAAAATAATTTTTGTGCGTTTGATTTTGAAATTCTACAAGTAATATTTTGTGCTTTTAAATTGCCAATTAATTCATAATATTTACTTGTGCAACTCTTTGATTTATTTTAGAGAATTTCTATCCTTTTTGTAAGGGATTTTGAGAGTTTATGTAATTAGACTTGGGTGAGTCTAAGGGGGAAGTTAGATAGCTTTTAGTGAAGCTAGAGAGGATTAGCTTATTGTAAAGCTAAGTTTGTTGCTTTGAGTAAAGCAATTAGAGAGTGAAGAGTTGGCCTAGTTGTTTCGCTTCGAGTGAAGTAAGGTGTTTATTGTAATTGTAACTAATTGCCTTAAACATAGTGAAGTTGTTAGAAATCCCAAGTGGTCGTGGTTTTTCCTTTTGTTTAGGCCCAAAAGGTTTCCACGTAAAATCGTGTGTCTCTCTTATTATTTTGCTCTTAGTTTAAGCTTTATTTATTTTGAATAATTCCGCAAAAACAGGGCACAATCGCTTAAACTTGCAACAACAACAATTCACCCCCCCTCTTGTTGCTGTTCCCGTTCCTAATTGAATCAACAATAGTCATATGCTAGAAATTATGTGTTAAGTTGCGTTTTTATGCGTTTTTAAGCGTTCTTGCCACTTTAGCGCATAGAGTAGCTCAAACCTGGTTTTGTTTTGCACGAAACTTGGCACACAACACTATTTGATATATATTATTGTGATAAAGTGGTTTAAAATGAAAATCATAGTCATATGCTAGAAATTAGGTGTTAAGTTGGGATTTTAAGGGTTTTTAAGCGTTTTTGCCACTTTTGCGCATAAAGTAGCTCAAACTTTGTTCGTTTTGCACGCAACTTGGCAGACAACACTATTTGGTATATATTATTGTGTTGAAGAGGTTAAAAATGAAAATTATATTCATATGCTAGAAATTTCGTGTTAAGTTGCGATTTAAATGGTTTTTAAGCGTTTTTGCCACTTTTGCGCATAAAGTAGCTCAAACTTGGTTTATTTTGCATGAAACTTGGCACACAATAATATTTGGTATATATTATTGTGTTGAAGTGGATAGAATTTAAAATCATAGTCATATGCTAGAAATTATGTGTTAAGTTGAGATTTTATGCATTTTTAAGCATTCTTACCACTTTAGCGCATAGAGTAGCTCAAACCTGGTTTTGTTTTGTACGAAACTTGGCACACAACACTATTTGGTATATATTATTGTGTTGAAGTGGTTAAAAATTGAAAATAGTCATATGCTAGAAATTACGTGTTAAGTTGAGCTTTTAAGGGTTTTTAAGCGTTTTTGCCACTTTTGCGCATAAAGTAGCTCAAACTTGATATGTTTTCAACGAAACTTGGCACACAACACTATTTTGTATATATTATTGTGTTGAAATGGTTAAAAATAAAAATCATAGTCATATGTTAGAAATTACGTGTTAAGTTGCGATTTTAGGGGTTTTTATGCGTTTTTGCCACATTTGCGCATAAAGGAGCTCAAACTTGGTTTGTTTTGCACGCAACTTTGCACACAACACTATCTGGTTTATATTATTGTGTTGAAGTGGTTAGAATTTAAAATCATAGTCATATGCTAGAAATTACGTGTTAAGTTGAGCTTTTAAGGGTTTTTATGCGTTTTTGCCAACTTTGCGCATAAAGTAGCTAAAACTTGGTTTGTTTTGCACGAAACTAGGCACACAACACTGTTTGAAATATATTATTGTGTTGAAGTGGTTAGAATTGAAAATCAGAGTCATATGCTAGAAATTACGTGTTAATTTGAGCTTTTAAGGGTTTTTAAGAGTTTTTGCCACTTTTTCGCATAAAGTAGCTCAAACTTGGTTTGTTTTGCACGCAACTTGGCACACAACACTATTTGGGATATATTATTGTGTTGAAGAGGTAAAAAATGAAAATTATAGTCATATGCTAGAAATTACGTGTTAAGTTGCGATTTAAACGGTTTTTAAGCGTTTTTGCCACTTTTGCGCAACTTGGTTTTTTTTTCACGAAACATGGCACACAATACTATTTGGTATATATTATTGTGTTGAAGTGGTTAGAGTTTAAAATCATAGTTGTTGGACCTCTTGAGTTTTGATGATGACTACACTTTAGCAAATATGTGTTTAGAGATTTTGTGCAGGTCGATATCCGATTAATTGTGATCGTTGATAGTACCTATGGCTTAGTTCATGGGAATATACCTGTCAAAAGGTTTCAAGAGATGCTAGAAGAGTATATCACGTGGGATGTAAAATGGAGACAGGAAGTCTACTGTTCCCAGGTTTGATGTTCTAGCAAGTTGGAATTTGGAGACAGCGCAGTGTTCCCAAACTGAAGTCAATTTGCGTTAGCTAATAAATTCTATCTTTTATTTTTTAGTTAATGTATTTAAATTAATTGGTTGCATTAGTTTATTAAAGTTAATTGGCAAAAAGAATTTCTAAAATTCCTTACGTGGTGGTTTCAAGATTAATTCCTTATTTTTAGGAGATAAACTTGGATCTACTAAAAAGTAGGAACAGCAGTTAGGTCTTAATTATTTTTGGATTTTCTGAAAAATAATAAAATTAATCTTTTCCTAAAAATAGTAAAAATAACCATTTTCTAAGAATTAGTCAAAAGATAACCGTTTTTTGAATTAGTCAAAAGATAACCGTTTTACCAAAACCGTTTTCTAAATATAGCATGAAGTTCCAGCCATTAATTTGGGGAACAGGAATTACTACTGAAGAAACTGCTACTTTAGGGAACAGCGGTTATTAAGGAACAGTGGTTATCAGGAAATAGCGGTTACTGATTGCCTTAACCGTTTGTTTGATTTATTCAAAGGCTGAAGTATTAACCGTTTTGTGATTCATTCAGCATCATTCATTGATCCATGACTAAGGATAATGGGTTGGAATATTTTTCTATTTTTAGAAATTTATTTTATTATAAATAAGCTAACTAGCTCGATTTAATAATAGAGAATTAACGCATGCTTTAAGAGAAAAATAATTTTTGTGCGTTTGATTTTGAAATTCTACAAGTAATATTTTGTGCTTTTAAATTGCCAATTAATTCATAATATTTACTTGTGCAACTCTTTGATTTATTTTAGAGAATTTCTATCCTTTTTGTAAGGGATTTTGAGAGTTTATGTAATTAGACTTGGGTGAGTCTAAGGGGGAAGTTAGATAGCTTTTAGTGAAGCTAGAGAGGATTAGCTTATTGTAAAGCTAAGTTTGTTGCTTTGAGTAAAGCAATTAGAGAGTGAAGAGTTGGCCTAGTTGTTTCGCTTCGAGTGAAGTAAGGTGTTTATTGTAATTGTAACTAATTGCCTTAAACATAGTGAAGTTGTTAGAAATCCCAAGTGGTCGTGGTTTTTCCTTTTGTTTAGGCCCAAAAGGTTTCCACGTAAAATCGTGTGTCTCTCTTATTATTTTGCTCTTAGTTTAAGCTTTATTTATTTTGAATAATTCCGCAAAAACAGGGCACAATCGCTTAAACTTGCAACAACAACAATTCACCCCCCCTCTTGTTGCTGTTCCCGTTCCTAATTGAATCAACAATAGTCATATGCTAGAAATTATGTGTTAAGTTGCGTTTTTATGCGTTTTTAAGCGTTCTTGCCACTTTAGCGCATAGAGTAGCTCAAACCTGGTTTTGTTTTGCACGAAACTTGGCACACAACACTATTTGATATATATTATTGTGATAAAGTGGTTTAAAATGAAAATCATAGTCATATGCTAGAAATTAGGTGTTAAGTTGGGATTTTAAGGGTTTTTAAGCGTTTTTGCCACTTTTGCGCATAAAGTAGCTCAAACTTTGTTCGTTTTGCACGCAACTTGGCAGACAACACTATTTGGTACATATTATTGTGTTGAAGAGGTTAAAAATGAAAATTATATTCATATGCTAGAAATTTCGTGTTAAGTTGCGATTTAAATGGTTTTTAAGCGTTTTTGCCACTTTTGCGCATAAAATAGCTCAAACTTGGTTTATTTTGCATGAAACTTGGCACACAATAATATTTGGTATATATTATTGTGTTGAAGTGGATAGAATTTAAAATCATAGTCATATGCTAGAAATTATGTGTTAAGTTGAGATTTTATGCATTTTTAAGCATTCTTACCACTTTAGCGCATAGAGTAGCTCAAACCTGGTTTTGTTTTGTACGAAACTTGGCACACAACACTATTTGGTATATATTATTGTGTTGAAGTGGTTAAAAATTGAAAATAGTCATATGCTAGAAATTACGTGTTAAGTTGAGCTTTTAAGGGTTTTTAAGCGTTTTTGCCACTTTTGCGCATAAAGTAGCTCAAACTTGATATGTTTTCAACGAAACTTGGCACACAACACTATTTTGTATATATTATTGTGTTGAAATGGTTAAAAATAAAAATCATAGTCATATGTTAGAAATTACGTGTTAAGTTGCGATTTTAGGGGTTTTTATGCGTTTTTGCCACATTTGCGCATAAAGGAGCTCAAACTTGGTTTGTTTTGCACGCAACTTTGCACACAACACTATCTGGTTTATATTATTGTGTTGAAGTGGTTAGAATTTAAAATCATAGTCATATGCTAGAAATTACGTGTTAAGTTGAGCTTTTAAGGGTTTTTATGCGTTTTTGCCAACTTTGCGCATAAAGTAGCTCAAACTTGGTTTGTTTTGCACGAAACTAGGCACACAACACTGTTTGAAATATATTATTGTGTTGAAGTGGTTAGAATTGAAAATCAGAGTCATATGCTAGAAATTACGTGTTAATTTGAGCTTTTAAGGGTTTTTAAGAGTTTTTGCCACTTTTTCGCATAAAGTAGCTCAAACTTGGTTTGTTTTGCACGCAACTTGGCACACAACACTATTTGGGATATATTATTGTGTTGAAGAGGTAAAAAATGAAAATTATAGTCATATGCTAGAAATTACGTGTTAAGTTGCGATTTAAACGGTTTTTAAGCGCTTTTGCCACTTTTGCGCAACTTGGTTTTTTTTTCACGAAACATGGCACACAATACTATTTGGTATATATTATTGTGTTGAAGTGGTTAGAGTTTAAAATCATAGTTGTTGGACCTCTTGAGTTTTGATGATGACTACACTTTAGCAAATATGTGTTTAGAGATTTTGTGCAGGTCGATATCCGATTAATTGTGATCGTTGATAGTACCTATGGCTTAGTTCATGGGAATATACCTGTCAAAAGGTTTCAAGAGATGCTAGAAGAGTATATCACGTGGGATGTAAAATGGAGACAGGAAGTCTACTGTTCCCAGGTTTGATGTTCTAGCAAGTTGGAATTTGGAGACAGCGCAGTGTTCCCAAACTGAAGTCAATTTGCGTTAGCTAATAAATTCTATCTTTTATTTTTTAGTTAATGTATTTAAATTAATTGGTTGCATTAGTTTATTAAAGTTAATTGGCAAAAAGAATTTCTAAAATTCCTTACGTGGTGGTTTCAAGATTAATTCCTTATTTTTAGGAGATAAACTTGGATCTACTAAAAAGTAGGAACAGCAGTTAGGTCTTAATTATTTTTGGATTTTCTGAAAAATAATAAAATTAATCTTTTCCTAAAAATAGTAAAAATAACCATTTTCTAAGAATTAGTCAAAAGATAACTGTTTTTTGAATTAGTCAAAAGATAACCGTTTTACCAAAACCGTTTTCTAAATATAGCATGAAGTTCCAGCCATTAATTTGGGGAACAGGAATTACTACTGAAGAAACTGCTACTTTAGGGAACAGCGGTTATTAAGGAACAGTGGTTATCAGGAAATAGCGGTTACTGATTGCCTTAACCGTTTGTTTGATTTATTCAAAGGCTGAAGTATTAACCGTTTTGTGATTCATTCAGCATCATTCATTGATCCATGACTAAGGATAATGGGTTGGAATATTTTTCTATTTTTAGAAATTTATTTTATTATAAATAAGCTAACTAGCTCGATTTAATAATAGAGAATTAACGCATGCTTTAAGAGAAAAATAATTTTTGTGCGTTTGATTTTGAAATTCTACAAGTAATATTTTGTGCTTTTAAATTGCCAATTAATTCATAATATTTACTTGTGCAACTCTTTGATTTATTTTAGAGAATTTCTATCCTTTTTGTAAGGGATTTTGAGAGTTTATGTAATTAGACTTGGGTGAGTCTAAGGGGGAAGTTAGATAGCTTTTAGTGAAGCTAGAGAGGATTAGCTTATTGTAAAGCTAAGTTTGTTGCTTTGAGTAAAGCAATTAGAGAGTGAAGAGTTGGCCTAGTTGTTTCGCTTCGAGTGAAGTAAGGTGTTTATTGTAATTGTAACTAATTGCCTTAAACATAGTGAAGTTGTTAGAAATCCCAAGTGGTCGTGGTTTTTCCTTTTGTTTAGGCCCAAAAGGTTTCCACGTAAAATCGTGTGTCTCTCTTATTATTTTGCTCTTAGTTTAAGCTTTATTTATTTTGAATAATTCCGCAAAAACAGGGCACAATCGCTTAAACTTGCAACAACAACAATTCACCCCCCCTCTTGTTGCTGTTCCCGTTCCTAATTGAATCAACAATAGTCATATGCTAGAAATTATGTGTTAAGTTGCGTTTTTATTCGTTTTTAAGCGTTCTTGCCACTTTAGCGCATAGAGTAGCTCAAACCTGGTTTTGTTTTGCACGAAACTTGGCACACAACACTATTTGATATATATTATTGTGATAAAGTGGTTTAAAATGAAAATCATAGTCATATGCTAGAAATTAGGTGTTAAGTTGGGATTTTAAGGGTTTTTAAGCGTTTTTGCCACTTTTGCGCATAAAGTAGCTCAAACTTTGTTTGTTTTGCACGCAACTTGGCAGACAACACTATTTGGTATATATTATTGTGTTGGAGAGGTTAAAAATGAAAATTATATTCATATGCTAGAAATTTCGTGTTAAGTTGCGATTTAAATGGTTTTTAAGCGTTTTTTGCCACTTTTGCGCATAAAGTAGCTAAAACTTGGTTTATTTTGCATGAAACTTGGCACACAATAATATTTGGTATATATTATTGTGTTGAAGTGGATAGAATTTAAAATCATAGTCATATGCTAGAAATTATGTGTTAAGTTGAGATTTTATGCATTTTTAAGCATTCTTACCACTTTAGCGCATAGAGTAGCTCAAACCTGGTTTTGTTTTGTACGAAACTTGGCACACAACACTATTTGGTATATATTATTGTGTTGAAGTGGTTAAAAATTGAAAATAGTCATATGCTAGAAATTACGTGTTAAGTTGAGCTTTTAAGGGTTTTTAAGCGTTTTTGCCACTTTTGCGCCTAAAGTAGCTCAAACTTGATATGTTTTCAACAAAACTTGGCACACAACACTATTTTGTATATATTATTGTGTTGAAATGGTTAAAAATAAAAATCATAGTCATATGTTAGAAATTATGTGTTAAGTTGCGATTTTAGGGGTTTTTATGCGTTTTTGCCACATTTGCGCATAAAGGAGCTCAAACTTGGTTTGTTTTGCACGCAACTTTGCACACAACACTATCTGGTTTATATTATTGTGTTGAAGTGGTTAGAATTTAAAATCATAGTCATATGCTAGAAATTACGTGTTAAGTTGAGCTTTTAAGGGTTTTTATGCGTTTTTGCCAACTTTGCGCATAAAGTAGCTCAAACTTGGTTTGTTTTGCACGAAACTAGGCACACAACACTGTTTGAAATATATTATTGTGTTGAAGTGGTTAGAATTGAAAATCAGAGTCATATGCTAGAAATTACGTGTTAATTTGAGCTTTTAAGGGTTTTTAAGAGTTTTTGCCACTTTTTCGCATAAAGTAGCTCAAACTTGGTTTGTTTTGCACGCAACTTGGCACACAACACTATTTGGGATATATTATTGTGTTGAAGAGGTAAAAAATGAAAATTATAGTCATAACCTAGAAATTACGTGTTAAGTTGCGATTTAAACGGTTTTTAAGTGTTTTTGCCACTTTTGCGCATAAAGTAGCTCAAACTTGGTTTTTTTGCCACAAAACATGGCACACAATACTATTTGGTATATATTATTGTGTTGAAGTGGTTAAAGTTTAAAATCATAGTCATATGCTAGAAATTATGTGTTAAGTTGCTTTTTTATGCGTTTTTAAGCGTTCTTGCCACTTTAGCGCATAGAGTAGCTCACACCTGGTTTTGTTTTGCGCTAAACTTGGCACACAACACTATTTGGTATATATTATTGTGTTGAAGTGGTTAAAAATGAAAATCATAGTCATATGCTAGAAAATTACGTGTTATGTTGGGATTTTAAGGGTTTTTTAGCGTTTTTGCCACTTTTGCGCATAAAGTAGCTCAAACTTTGTTTGTTTTGCACGCAACTTGGCAGACAACACTATTTGGTATATATTATTGTGTTGAAGAGGTTAAAAATGAAAATTATATTCATATGCTAGAAATTACGTTTTAAGTTGCGATTTAAACGGTTTTTAAGCGTTTTTGCCACTTTTGCGCATAAAGTAGCTCAAACTTGGTTTGTTTTGCATGAAACTTGGCACACAATACTATTTGGTATATATTATTGTGTTGAAGTGGATAGAATTTAAAATCATAGTCATATGCTAGAAATTACGTGTTAAGTTGAGATTTTATGCATTTTTAAGCGTTCTTACCACTTTACCGCATAGAGTAGCTCAAACCTGGTTTTGTTTTGTACGAAACTTGACACACAACACTATTTGGTATATATATTATTGTGTTGAAGTGGTTAGAATTTAAAATCATAGTCATATGCTAGAAATTACGTGTTAAGTTGAGCTTTTAAGGGTTTTTATGCGTTTTTGCCAACTTTGCGCATAAAGTAGCTCAAACTTGGTTTGTTTTGCACGAAACTAGGCAAACAACACTGTTTGAAATATATTATTGTGTTGAAAAGGTTAGAATTGAAAATCAGAGTCATATGCTAGAAATTACGTGTTAATTTGAGCTTTTAAGGGTTTTTAAGAGTTTTTGCCACTTTTTCGCATAAAGTAGCTCAAACTTGGTTTGTTTTGCACGCAACTTGGCACACAACACTATTTGCGATATATTATTGTGTTGAAGAGGTAAAAAATGAAAATTATAGTCATAACCTAGAAATTACGTGTTAAGTTGCGATTTAAAAGGTTTTTAAGCGTTTTTGCCACTTTTGCGCATAAAGTAGCTCAAACTTGGGTTTTTTTTGCACGAAACATGGCACAGAATACTATTTGGTATATATTATTGTGTTGAAGTGGTTAGAGTTTAAAATCATAGTCATATGCTAGAAATTACGTGTTAAGTTGGGATTTTAAGGGTTTTTAAGCGTTTTTGCCACTTTTGCGCATAAAGTAGCTCAAACTTTGTTTGTTTTGCACGCAACTTGGCAGACAACTCTATTTGGTATATATTATTGTGTTGAAGAGGTTAAAAATGAAAATTATATTCATATGCTGGAAATTACGTGTTAAGTTGCGATTTAAACGGTTTTTAAGCGTTTTTGCCACTTTTGCGCATAAAGTAGCTCAAACTTGGTTTGTTTTGCATGAAACTTGGCACACAATACTATTTGGTATATATTATTGTGTTGAAGTGGATAGAATTTAAAATCATAGTCATATGCTAGAAATTACGTGTTAAGTTGAGATTTTATACATTTTTAAGCGTTCTTACCACTATACCGCATAGAGTAGCTCAAACCTGGTTTTGTTTTGTACGAAACTTGGCACACAACACTATATGGTATATATTATTGTGTTGAAGTGGTTAAAAATGAAAATCATAGTCATATGCTAGAAATTACATGTTAAGTTGAGCTTTTAAGGGTTTTTAAGCGTTTTTGCCACTTTTGCGCATAAAGTAGCTCAAACTTGATATGTTTTCTACGAAGCTTGGCACACAACACTATTTTGTATATATCATTGTGTTGAAATGGTTAAAAATAAAAATCATAGTCATATGTTAGAAATTACGTGTTAAGTTGCGATTTTAAGGGTTTTTATGCGTTTTTGCCAACTTTGCGCATAAAGTAGCTCAAACTTGGTTTGTTTTGCACGAAACTAGGCACACAACACTGTTTGAAATATATTATTGTGTTGAAGTGGTTAGAATTGAAAATCAGAGTCATATGCTAGAAATTACGTGTTAATTTGAGCTTTTAAGGGTTTTTAAGAGTTTTTGCCACTTTTTCGCATAAAGTAGCTCAAACTTGGTTTGTTTTGCACGCAACTTGGCACACAACACTATTTGGGATATATTATTGTGTTGAAGAGGTAAAAAATGAAAATTATAGTCATATGCTAGAAATTACGTGTTAAGTTGCGATTTAAAAGGTTTTTAAGCGTTTTTGCCACTTTTGCGCATAAAGTAGCTCAAACTTGGGTTTTTTTGCACGAAACATGGCACAGAATACTATTTGGTATATATTATTGTGTTGAAGTGGTTAGAGTTTAAAATCATAGTCATATGCTAGATATTACGTGTTAAGTTGGGATTTTAAGGGTTTTTAAGCGTTTTTGCCACTTTTGCGCATAAAGTAGCTCAAACTTTGTTTGTTTTGCACGCAACTTGGCAGACAACTCTATTTGGTATATATTATTGTGTTGAAGAGGTTAAAAATGAAAATTATATTCATATGCTGGAAATTACGTGTTAAGTTGCGATTTAAACGGTTTTTAAGCGTTTTTGCCACTTTTGCGCATAAAGTAGCTCAAACTTGGTTTGTTTTGCATGAAACTTGGCACACAATACTATTTGGTATATATTATTGTGTTGAAGTGGATAGAATTTAAAATCATAGTCATATGCTAGAAATTACGTGTTAAGTTGAGATTTTATACATTTTTAAGCGTTCTTACCACTATACCGCATAGAGTAGCTCAAACCTGGTTTTGTTTTGTACGAAACTTGGCACACAACACTATATGGTATATATTATTGTGTTGAAGTGGTTAAAAATGAAAATCATAGTCATATGCTAGAAATTACATGTTAAGTTGAGCTTTTAAGGGTTTTTAAGCGTTTTTGCCACTTTTGCGCATAAAGTAGCTCAAACTTGATATGTTTTCTACGAAGCTTGGCACACAACACTATTTTGTATATATCATTGTGTTGAAATGGTTAAAAATAAAAATCATAGTCATATGTTAGAAATTACGTGTTAAGTTGCGATTTTAAGGGTTTTTATGCGTTTTTGCCAACTTTGCGCATAAAGTAGCTCAAACTTGGTTTGTTTTGCACGAAACTAGGCACACAACACTGTTTGAAATATATTATTGTGTTGAAGTGGTTAGAATTGAAAATCAGAGTCATATGCTAGAAATTACGTGTTAATGTGAGCTTTTAAGGGTTTTTAAGAGTTTTTGCCACTTTTTCGCATAAAGTAGCTCAAACTTGGTTTGTTTTGCACGCAACTTGGCACACAACACTATTTGGGATATATTATTGTGTTGAAGAGGTAAAAAATGAAAATTATAGTCATATGCTAGAAATTACGTGTTAAGTTGCGATTTAAAAGGTTTTTAAGCGTTTTTGCCACTTTTGCGCATAAAGTAGCTCAAACTTGGGTTTTTTTGCACGAAACATGGTACACAATACTATTTGGTATATATTATTGTGTTGAAGTGGATAGAATTTAAAATCATAGTCATATGCTAGAAATTACGTGTTAAGTTGAGATTTTATGCATTTTTAAGCGTTCTTACCACTTTAGCGCATAGAGTAGCTCAAACCTGGTTTTGTTTTGTACGAAACTTGACACACAACACTATTTGGTATATATTATTGTGTTGAAGTGGTTAAAAATGAAAATCATAGTCATATGCTAGAAATTACGTGTTAAGTTGAGCTTTTAAGGATTTTTAAGCGTTTTTGCCACTTTTGCGCATAAAGTAGCTCAAACTTGATATGTTTTCTACGAAACTTGGCACACAACACTATTTTGTATATATCATTGTGTTGAAATGGTTAAAAATAAAAATCATAGTCATATGTTAGAAATTACGTGTTAAGTTGCGATTTTAAGGGTTTTTATGCGTTTTTGCCACATTTGCGCATAAAGTAGCTCAAACTTGGTTTGTTTTGCACGCAACTTTGTACACAAAAATATCTGGTATATATATTATTGTGTTGAAGAGGTTAGAATTTAAAATCATAGTCATATGCTAGAAATTACGTGTTAAGTTGAGCTTTTAAGGGTTTTTATGCGTTTTTGCCAACTTTGCGCATAAAGTAGCTCAAACTTGGTTTGTTTTGCACGAAACTAGGCACACAACACTGTTTGAAATATATTATTGTGTTGAAGTGGTTAGAATTGAAAATTAGAGTCATATGCTAGAAATTACGTGTTAATTTGAGCTTTTAAGGGTTTTTAAGAGTTTTTGCCACTTTTTCGCATAAAGTAGCTCAAACTTGGTTTGTTTTGCACGCAACTTGGCACACAACACTATTTGGGATGTATTATTGTGTTGAAGAGGTAAAAAATGAAAATTATAGTCATAACCTAGAAATTACGTGTTAAGTTGCGATTTAAAAGGTTTTTAAGCGTTTTTGCCACTTTTGCGCATAACGTAGCTCAAATTTGGTTTTTTTTGCACGAAACATGGCACACAATACTATTTGGTATATATTATTGTGTTGAAGTGGTTAGAGTTTAAAATCATAGTCATATGCTAGAAATTACGTGTTAAGTTGGGATTTTAAGGGTTTTTAAGCGTTTTTTGCCACTTTTGCGCATAAAGTAGCTCAAACTTTGTTTGTTTTGCACGCAACTTGGCAGACAACACTATTTGGTATATATTATTGTGTTGAAGAGGTTAAAAATGAAAATTATATTCATATGCTGGAAATTACATGTTAAGTTGCGATTTAAACGGTTTTTAAGCGTTTGTGCCACTTTTGCGCATAAAGTAGCTCAAACTTGGTTTGTTTTGCATGAAACTTGGCACACAATACTATTTGGTATATATTATTGTGTTGAAGTGGATAGAATTTAAAATCATAGTCATATGCTAGAAATTACGTGTTAAGTTGAGATTTTATGCATTTTTAAGCGTTCTTACCACTTTACCGCATAGAGTAGCTCAAACCTGGTTTTGTTTTGTACGAAACTTGGCACACAACACTATTTGGTATATATTATTGTGTTGAAGTGGTTAAAAATGAAAATCATAGTCATATGCTAGAAATTACGTGTTAAGTTGAGCTTTTAAGGGTTTTTAAGCGTTTTTGCCACTTTTGCGCATAAAGTAGCTCAAACTTGATATGTTTTCTACGAAGCTTGGCACACAACACTATTTTGTATATATCATTGTGTTGAAATGGTTAAAAATAAAAATCATAGTCATATGTTAGAAATTACGTGTTAAGTTGCGATTTTAAGGGTTTTTATGCGTTTTTGCCAACTTTGCGCATAAAGTAGCTCAAACTTGGTTTGTTTTGCACGAAACTAGGCACACAACATTGTTTGAAATATATTATTGTGTTGAAGTGGTTAGAATTGAAAATCAGAGTCATATGCTAGAAATTACGTGTTAATTTGAGCTTTTAAGGGTTTTTAAGAGTTTTTGCCACTTTTTTGCATAAAGTAGCTCAAACTTGGTTTGTTTTGCACGCAACTTGGCACACAACACTATTTGGGATATATTATTGTGTTGAAGAGGTAAAAAATGAAAATTATAGTCATATGCTAGAAATTACGTGTTAAGTTGTGATTTAAAAGGTTTTTAAGCGTTTTTGCCACTTTTGCGCATAAAGTAGCTCAAACTTGATATGTTTTCAACGAAACTAGGCACACAACACTATTTTGTATATATTATTGTGTTGAAATGGTTAAAAATAAAAATCAAAGTTATATGTTTGAAATTACGTGTTAAGTTTCGATTTTAAGGGTTTTTATGCGTTTTTTCCACATTTGCGCATAAAGTAGCTCAAACTTGGTTTGTTTTGCACGCAACTTTGCACACAACACTATCTGGTATATACTATTGTGTTGAAGTGGTTAGAATTTAAAATCATAGTCATATGCTAGAAATTACGTGTTAATTTGAGCTTTTAAGGGTTTTTAAGAGTTTTTGCCACTTTTTCGTATAAAGTAGCTCAAACTTGGTTTGTTTTGCACACAACACTATTTGGGATATATTATTGTGTTGAAGTGGTTAGAATTGAAAATCATAGTCATATGCTAGAAATTACCTGTTAAGTTTAGCTTTTAAGGGGTTTTTAAGCGTTTTTGTCACTTTTGCGTATAAAGTAAACTTGGTTTGTTTTGCACGAAACTTTGCACACAATACTATTTATTATATATTGTTGTGTTAAAGTGGTTAGAATTTAAAATCATAGTCATTTGCTAGAAATTACGTGTTAAGTTGAGATTTACTCTTGCCACTTGAGCGCATAGAGTAGCTCAAACCTGGTTTTGTTTTGTACAAACGTTGGCACACAACACTATTTGGTATATATTATTGTGTTGAAGTGGTTAAAAATGAAAATCATAGTCATATGCTAGAAATTACGTGTTAAGTTGGGATTTTAAGGGTTTTTTAGCGTTTTTGCCACTTTTGCGCATAAAGTAGCTCAAACTTTGTTTGTTTTGCACGCAACTTGGCACACAATAATATTTGGTATATATCATTGTGTTGAAGTGGATAGAATTTAAAATCATAGTCATATGCTAGAAATTATGTGTTAAGTTGAGATTTTATGCATTTTTAAGCGTTCTTACCACTTTAGCGCATGGAGTAGCTCAAACCTGGTTTTGTTTTGTACGAAACTTGGCACACAACACTATTTGGTATATATTATTGTGTTGAAGTGGTTAAAAATTGAAAATAGTCATATGATAGAAATTACGTGTTAAGTTGAGCTTTTAAGGGTTTTTAAGCGTTTTTGCCACTTTTGCGCATAAAGTAGCTCAAACTTGGTTTGTTTTGCACGCAACTTGGCACACAACACTATTTGGTATATATTATTGTGTTTAAGTGGTTAGAATTGAAAATCATAGTCATATGTTAGAAATTGCGTGTTAAGTTGAGCATTTATGGGTTTTCAAGCGTTTTTGCCAATTTAGCGCATAAAATAGCTCAAACTTGATTTATTTTGCACGAAAATTGGCACACAACAATATTTGGTATATATTGTATTGAAGTGGGTTTGAATTGAAAATCATATTCATACGCTAGAAATTACGTGCTAAGTTGCGATTTTAAGGGTTTTAAAGCGTTTTTGCCACTTTTGCGCATAAAGTAGCTCAAACTTGGTTTGTTTTGCACAAAACTAGGCGCACAACACTGTTTGGAATATATTATTTTGTTGAAGTGGTTAGAATTTAAAATCATAGTCATATGCTAGAAATTACGTGTTAAGTTGAGCTTTTAAGGGTTTTTATGCGTTTTTGCAACTTTGCGCATAAAGTAGCTCAAACTTGGTTTGTTTTGCATGAAACTAGGCACACAACACTGTTTTAAATATATTATTGTGTTGAAGTGGTTAGAATTGAAAATCATAGTCATATGCTAGAAATTACGTGTTGATTTGAGCTTTTAAGGATTTTTAAGAATTTTTGCCACTTTTTCGCATAAAGTGGCTCAAACTGGGTTTGTTTTGCACGTAACTTGGCACACAATAATGTTTGGTATATATTATTGTGTTGAAGTGGATAGAATTTAAAATCATAGTCATATGCTAGAAATTATGTGTTAAGTTGAGATTTTATGCATTTTTAAGCGTTCTTACCACTTTAGCGCATAGAGTAGCTCAAACCTGGTTTTGTTTTGTACGAAACTTGGCACACAACACTATTTGGTATATATTATTGTGTTGAAGTGGTTAAAAATTGAAAATAGTCATATGATAGAAATTACGTGTTAAGTTGAGTTTTTAAGGGTTTTTAAGCGTTTTTGCCACTTTTGCGCATAAAGTAGCTCAAACTTGATATGTTTTCAACGAAACTTGGCACACAACACTATTTTGTATATATTATTGTGTTGAAATGGTTAAAAATAAAAATCATAGTCATATGTTAGAAATTACGTGTTAAGTTGCGATTTTAGGGGTTTTTATGCGTTTTTGCCACATTTGCGCATAAAGGAGCTCAAACTCGGTTTGTTTTGCACGCAACTTTGCACACAACACTATCTGGTTTATATTATTGTGTTGAAGTGGTTAGAATTTAAAATCATAGTCATATGCTAGAAATTACGTGTTAAGTTGAGCTTTTAAGGGTTTTTATGCGTTTTTGCCAACTTTGCGCATAAAGTAGCTCAAACTTGGTTTGTTTTGCACGAAACTAGGCACACAACACTGTTTGAAATATATTATTGTGTTGAAGTGGTTAGAATTGAAAATCAGAGTCATATGCTAGAAATTACGTGTTAAGTTGAGCTTTTAAGGGTTTTTAAGCGTTCTTGCCACTTGAGCGCATAGAGTAGCTCAAACCTGGTTTTGTTTTGTACGAACGTTGGCACACAACACTATTTGGTATATATTATTGTGTTGAAGTGGTTAAAAATGAAAATCATAGTCATATGCTAGAAATTACGTGTTAAGTTGAGCTTTTAAGGGTTTTTAAACGTTTTTGCCACTTTTGCGCTTAAAGTAGCTCAAACTTGATTTGTTTTCAACGAAACATGGCACACAACACTATTTGGTATATATTATTGTTTTGAAATAGTTAAAATTGAAAATCATAGTCATATGTTAGAATACGTGTTAAGTTGCGATTTTAAGGATTTTTAAGCGTTTTTGCCACATTTGCGCATAAAGTAGCTCAAACTTGGTTTGTTTCTCACGTAACTTTGCACACAAAACTATTTGGTATATATTATTGTGTTGAAGTGGTTAGAATTGAAAATCATACTCTTATGCTAGAAATTACGTGTTAAGTTGAGCTTTTAAGGGTTTTTAAGCGTTTTTGCCACTTTTGCGCATAAAGAAGCTCAAACTTGGTTTGTTTTGCACGCAACTTGGCACACAACACTATTTGGTATATATTATTGTGTTTAAGTGGTTAGAATTGAAAATCATAGTCATATGTTAGAAATTGCGTGTTAAGTTGAGCATTTATGGGTTTTCAAGCGTTTTTGCCAATTTAGCGCATAAAATAGCTCACAAACTTGATTTATTTTGCACGAAAATTGGCACACAACAATATTTGGTATATATTGTATTGAAGTGGGTTTGAATTGAAAATCATATTCATACGCTAGAAATTACGTGCTAAGTTGCGATTTTAAGGGTTTTAAAGCGTTTTTGCCACTTTTGCGCATAAAGTAGCTCAAACTTGGTTTGTTTTGCACAAAACTAGGCGCACAACACTGTTTGGAATATATTATTTTGTTGAAGTGGTTAGAATTTAAAATCATAGTCATATGCTAGAAATTACGTGTTAAGTTGAGCTTTTAAGGGTTTTTATGCGTTTTTGCCAACTTTGCGCATAAAGTAGCTCAAACTTGGTTTGTTTTGCATGAAACTAGGCACACAACACTGTTTTAAATATATTATTGTGTTGAAGTGGTTAGAATTGAAAATCATAGTCATATGCTAGAAATTACGTGTTGATTTGAGCTTTTAAGGGTTTTTAAGAATTTTTGCCACTTTTTCGCATAAAGTGGCTCAAACTGGGTTTGTTTTGCACGTAACTTGGCACACAATAATGTTTGGTATATATTATTGTGTTGAAGTGGATAGAATTTAAAATCATAGTCATATGCTAGAAATTATGTGTTAAGTTGAGATTTTATGCATTTTTAAGCGTTCTTACCACTTTAGCGCATAGAGTAGCTCAAACCTGGTTTTGTTTTGTACGAAACTTGGCACACAACACTATTTGGTATATATTATTGTGTTGAAGTGGTTAAAAATTGAAAATAGTCATATGATAGAAATTACGTGTTAAGTTGAGTTTTTAAGGGTTTTTAAGCGTTTTTGCCACTTTTGCGCATAAAGTAGCTCAAACTTGATATGTTTTCAACGAAACTTGGCACACAACACTATTTTGTATATATTATTGTGTTGAAATGGTTAAAAATAAAAATCATAGTCATATGTTAGAAATTACGTGTTAAGTTGCGATTTTAGGGGTTTTTATGCGTTTTTGCCACATTTGCGCATAAAGGAGCTCAAACTCGGTTTGTTTTGCACGCAACTTTGCACACAACACTATCTGGTTTATATTATTGTGTTGAAGTGGTTAGAATTTAAAATCATAGTCATATGCTAGAAATTACGTGTTAAGTTGAGCTTTTAAGGGTTTTTATGCGTTTTTGCCAACTTTGCGCATAAAGTAGCTCAAACTTGGTTTGTTTTGCACGAAACTAGGCACACAACACTGTTTGAAATATATTATTGTGTTGAAGTTGTTAGAATTGAAAATCAGAGTCATATGCTAGAAATTACGTGTTAAGTTGAGCTTTTAAGGGTTTTTAAGCGTTCTTGCCACTTGAGCGCATAGAGTAGCTCAAACCTGGTTTTGTTTTGTACGAACGTTGGCACACAACACTATTTGGTATATATTATTGTGTTGAAGTGGTTAAAAATGAAAATCATAGTCATATGCTAGAAATTACGTGTTAAGTTGAGCTTTTAAGGGTTTTTAAGCGTTTTTGCCACTTTTGCGCTTAAAGTAGTTCAAACTTGATTTGTTTTCAACGAAACATGGCACACAACACTATTTGGTATATATTATTGTTTTGAAATAGTTAAAATTGAAAATCATAGTCATATGTTAGAATACGTGTTAAGTTGAGCTTTTAAGGGTTTTTATGCGTTTTTGCCAACTTTGCGCATAAAGTAGCTCAAACTTGGTTTGTTTTGCACGAAACTAGGCACACAACACTGTTTGAAATATATTATTGTGTTGAAGTGGTTAGAATTGAAAATCAGAGTCATATGCTAGAAATTACGTGTTAAGTTGAGCTTTTAAGGGTTTTTAAGCGTTCTTGCCACTTGAGCGCATAGAGTAGCTCAAACCTGGTTTTGTTTTGTACGAACGTTGGCACACAAAACTATTTGGTATATATTATTGTGTTGAAGTGGTTAGAATTGAAAATCATACTCTTATGCTAGAAATTACGTGTTAAGTTGAGCTTTTAAGGGTTTTTAAGCGTTTTTGCCACTTTTGCGCATAAAGAAGCTCAAACTTGGTTTGTTTTGCACGCAACTTGGCACACAACACTATTTGGTATATATTATTGTGTTTAAGTGGTTAGAATTGAAAATCATAGTCATATGTTAGAAATTGCGTGTTAAGTTGAGCATTTATGGGTTTTCAAGCGTTTTTGCCAATTTAGCGCATAAAATAGCTCACAAACTTGATTTATTTTGCACGAAAATTGGCACACAACAATATTTGGTATATATTGTATTGAAGTGGGTTTGAATTGAAAATCATATTCATACGCTAGAAATTACGTGCTAAGTTGCGATTTTAAGGGTTTTAAAGCGTTTTTGCCACTTTTGCGCATAAAGTAGCTCAAACTTGGTTTGTTTTGCACAAAACTAGGCGCACAACACTGTTTGGAATATATTATTTTGTTGAAGTGGTTAGAATTTAAAATCATAGTCATATGCTAGAAATTACGTGTTAAGTTGAGCTTTTAAGGGTTTTTATGCGTTTTTGCCAACTTTGCGCATAAAGTAGCTCAAACTTGGTTTGTTTTGCATGAAACTAGGCACACAACACTGTTTTAAATATATTATTGTGTTGAAGTGGTTAGAATTGAAAATCATAGTCATATGCTAGAAATTACGTGTTGATTTGAGCTTTTAAGGGTTTTTAAGAATTTTTGCCACTTTTTCGCATAAAGTGGCTCAAAACTGGGTTTGTTTTGCACGTAACTTGGCACACAATAATGTTTGGTATATATTATTGTGTTGAAGTGGATAGAATTTAAAATAATAGTCATATGCTAGAAATTATGTGTTAAGTTGAGATTTTATGCATTTTTAAGCGTTCTTACCACTTTAGCGCATAGAGTAGCTCAAACCTGGTTTTGTTTTGTACGAAACTTGGCACACAACACTATTTGGTATATATTATTGTGTTGAAGTGGTTAAAAATTGAAAATAGTCATATGATAGAAATTACGTGTTAAGTTGAGTTTTTAAGGGTTTTTAAGCGTTTTTGCCACTTTTGCGCATAAAGTAGCTCAAACTTGATATGTTTTCAACGAAACTTGGCACACAACACTATTTTGTATATATTATTGTGTTGAAATGGTTAAAAATAAAAATCATAGTCATATGTTAGAAATTACGTGTTAAGTTGCGATTTTAGGGGTTTTTATGCGTTTTTGCCACATTTGCGCATAAAGGAGCTCAAACTCGGTTTGTTTTGCACGCAACTTTGCACACAACACTATCTGGTTTATATTATTGTGTTGAAGTGGTTAGAATTTAAAATCATAGTCATATGCTAGAAATTACGTGTTAAGTTGAGCTTTTAAGGGTTTTTTATGCGTTTTTGCCAACTTTGCGCATAAAGTAGCTCAAACTTGGTTTGTTTTGCACGAAACTAGGCACACAACACTGTTTGAAATATATTATTGTGTTGAAATGGTTAGAATTGAAAATCAGAGTCATATGCTAGAAATTACGTGTTAAGTTGAGCTTTTAAGGGTTTTTAAGCGTTCTTGCCACTTGAGCGCATAGAGTAGCTCAAACCTGGTTTTGTTTTGTACGAACGTTGGCACACAACACTATTTGGTATATATTATTGTGTTGAAGTGGTTAAAAATGAAAATCATAGTCATATGCTAGAAATTACGTGTTAAGTTGAGCTTTTAAGGGTTTTTAAGCGTTTTTTGCCACTTTTGCGCTTAAAGTAGCTCAAACTTGATTTGTTTTCAACGAAACATGGCACACAACACTATTTGGTATATATTATTGTTTTGAAATAGTTAAAATTGAAAATCATAGTCATATGTTAGAATACGTGTTAAGTTGCGATTTTAAGGATTTTTAAGCGTTTTTGCCACATTTGCGCATAAAGTAGCTCAAACTTGGTTTGTTTCTCACGTAACTTTGCACACAAAACTATTTGGTATATATTATTGTGTTGAAGTGGTTAGAATTGAAAATCATACTCTTATGCTAGAAATTACGTGTTAAGTTGAGCTTTTAAGGGTTTTTAAGCGTTTTTGCCACTTTTGCGCATAAAGAAGCTCAAACTTGGTTTTTTTTGCACGCAACTTGGCACACAACACTATTTGGTATATATTATTGTGTTTAAGTGGTTAGAATTGAAAATCATAGTCATATGTTAGAAATTGCGTGTTAAGTTGAGCATTTATGGGTTTTCAAGCGTTTTTGCCAATTTAGCGCATAAAATAGCTCACAAACTTGATTTATTTTGCACGAAAATTGGCACACAACAATATTTGGTATATATTGTATTGAAGTGGGTTTGAATTGAAAATCATATTCATACGCTAGAAATTACGTGCTAAGTTGCGATTTTAAGGGTTTTAAAGCGTTTTTGCCACTTTTGCGCATAAAGTAGCTCAAACTTGGTTTGTTTTGCACAAAACTAGGCGCACAACACTGTTTGGAATATATTATTTTGTTGAAGTGGTTAGAATTTAAAATCATAGTCATATGCTAGAAATTACGTGTTAAGTTGAGCTTTTAAGGGTTTTTATGCGTTTTTGCCAACTTTGCGCATAAAGTAGCTCAAACTTGGTTTGTTTTGCATGAAACTAGGCACACAACACTGTTTTAAATATATTATTGTGTTGAAGTGGTTAGAATTGAAAATCATAGTCATATGCTAGAAATTACGTGTTGATTTGAGCTTTTAAGGGTTTTTAAGAATTTTTGCCACTTTTTCGCATAAAGTGGCTCAAACCGGGTTTGTTTTGCACGTAACTTGGCACACAATAATGTTTGGTATATATTATTGTGTTGAAGTGGATAGAATTTAAAATCATAGTCATATGCTAGAAATTATGTGTTAAGTTGAGATTTTATGCATTTTTAAGCGTTCTTACCACTTTAGCGCATAGAGTAGCTCAAACCTGGTTTTGTTTTGTACGAAACTTGGCACACAACACTATTTGGTATATATTATTGTGTTGAAGTGGTTAAAAATTGAAAATAGTCATATGATAGAAATTACGTGTTAAGTTGAGTTTTTAAGGGTTTTTAAGCGTTTTTGCCACTTTTGCGCATAAAGTAGCTCAAACTTGATATGTTTTCAACGAAACTTGGCACACAACACTATTTTGTATATATTATTGTGTTGAAATGGTTAAAAATAAAAATCATAGTCATATGTTAGAAATTACGTGTTAAGTTGCGATTTTAGGGGTTTTTATGCGTTTTTGCCACATTTGCGCATAAAGGAGCTCAAACTTGGTTTGTTTTGCACGCAACTTTGCACACAACACTATCTGGTTTATATTATTGTGTTGAAGTGGTTAGAATTTGAAATCATAGTCATATGCTAGAAATTACGTGTTAAGTTGAGCTTTTAAGGGTTTTTATGCGTTTTTGCCAACTTTGCGCATAAAATAGCTCAAACTTGGTTTGTTTTGCACGAAACTAGGCACACAACACTGTTTGAAATATATTATTGTGTTGAAGTGGTTAGAATTGAAAATCAGAGTCATATGCTAGAAATTACGTGTTAAGTTGAGCTTTTAAGGGTTTTTAAGCGTTCTTGCCACTTGAACGCATAGAGTAGCTCAAACCTGGTTTTGTTTTGTACGAATGTTGGCACACAACACTATTTGGTATATATTATTGTGTTGAAGTGGTTAAAAATGAAAATCATAGTCATATGCTAGAAATTACGTGTTAAGTTGAACTTTTAAGGGTTTTTAAGCGTTTTTGCCACTTTTGCGCTTAAAGTAGCTCAAACTTGATTTGTTTTCAACGAAACATGGCACACAACACTATTTGGTATATATTATTGTTTTGAAATAGTTAAAATTGAAAATCATAGTCATATGTTAGAATACGTGTTAAGTTGCGATTTTAAGGATTTTTAAGCGTTTTTGCCACATTTGCGCATAAAGTAGCTCAAACTTGGTTTGTTTTGCACGTAACTTTGCACACAAAAACTATTTGGTATATATTATTGTGTTGAAGTGGTTAGAATTGAAAATCATACTCTTATGCTAGAAATTACGTGTTAAGTTGAGCTTTTAAGGGTTTTTAAGCGTTTTTGCCACTTTTGCGCATAAAGAAGCTCAAACTTGGTTTGTTTTGCACGCAACTTGGCACACAACACTATTTGGTATATATTATTGTGTTTAAGTGGTTAGAATTGAAAATCATAGTCATATGTTAGAAATTGCGTGTTAAGTTGAGCATTTATGGGTTTTTCAAGCGTTTTTGCCAATTTAGCGCATAAAATAGCTCAAACTTGATTTGTTTTGCACGAAAATTGGCACACAACAATATTTGGTATATATTGTATTGAAGTGGGTTTGAATTGAAAATCATATTCATACGCTAGAAATTACGTGTTAAGTTGCGATTTTAAGGGTTTTAAAGCGTTTTTTGCCACTTTTGCGCATAAAGTAGCTCAAACTTGGTTTGTTTTGCACAAAACTAGGCGCACAACACTGTTTGGAATATGTTATTTTGTTAAAGTGGTTAGAATTTAAAATCATAGTCATATGCTAGAAATTACGTGTTAAGTTGAGCTTTTAAGGGTTTTTATGCGTTTTTGCCAACTTTGCGCATAAAGTAGCTCAAACTTGGTTTGTTTTGTATGAAACTAGGCACACAACACTGTTTTAAATATATTATTGTGTTGAAGTGGTTAGAATTGAAAATCATAGTCATATGCTAGAAATTACGTGTTGATTTGAGCTTTTAAGGGTTTTTTAAGAATTTTTGCCACTTTTTCGCATAAAGTGGCTCAAACTGGGTTTGTTTTGCACGTAACTTGGCACACAATAATGTTTGGTATATATTATTGTGTTGAAGTGGATAGAATTTAAAATCATAGTCATATGCTAGAAATTATGTGTTAAGTTGAGATTTTATGCGTTTTTAAGCGTTCTTACCACTTTAGCGCATAGAGTAGCTCAAAACCTGGTTTTGTTTTGTACGAAACTTGGCACACAACACTATTTGGTATATATTATTGTGTTGAAGTGGTTAAAAATTGAAAATAGTCATATGATAGAAATTACGTGTTAAGTTGAGCTTTTAAGGGTTTTTAAGCGTTTTTGCCACTTTTGTGCATAAAGTAGCTCAAACTTGATATGTTTTCAACGAAACTTGGCACACAACACTATTTTGTATATATTATTGTGTTGAAATGGTTAAAAATAAAAATCATAGTCATATGTTAGAAATTACGTGTTAAGTTGCGATTTTAGGGGTTTTTATGCGTTTTTGCCACATTTGCGCATAAAGGAGCTCAAACTTGGTTTGTTTTGCACGCAACTTTGCACACAACACTATCTGGTTTATATTATTGTGTTGAAGTGGTTAGAATTTAAAATCATAGTCATATGCTAGAAATTACGTGTTAAGTTGAGCTTTTAAGGGTTTTTATGCGTTTTTGCCAACTTTGCGCATAAAGTAGCTCAAACTTGGTTTGTTTTGCACTGATGTGCATGTTTTATATACTATTTCTTACCATTCCCCCATTGCATTTTCATAGCATTTCTCGCGTATTATGCTTCATTTTTCCATTGGTTTTTATACTTGGTTGGAGTGTTTGTTTCCCATCTGTTTTGTAGGAATAAAGCTCTAATTAGGCCAGGAATCGACCCTCGGAGCGAGATTTGCAAGTTGAAAGGTCGTAAGCTACTCGAAGTATCAATTTTGTGCTGACAAAGACACGCACCCGGGCGGGTTTCCACATACCCGGCCGGGTCAGCATCCAATACTTAGAAGATTTTTGAAGAGGTTTTTTTTGGCAGAAATGC
>NC_080049.1:4052614-4089470 GCF_026212465.1 Amaranthus tricolor | reverse complement strand
ACTACTTTAAAACAATAATATATACAAACTAGTGTTGTGTACCAAGTTTCGTGCAAAACAAACCAAGTTTGAGTTACTTTTTGTGCAAAAGTGGTAAAAACACTTAAAAACGCAGAACATCACAACTTAACACGTAATTTCTAGCATATGACTATGATTTTCAATTCTAACCACTTCAACACAATAATATATACCAAATAGTGTTGTATACCAAGTTTTGTGCAAAACAAACCAAGTTTAGCTACTTTATACGCAACAGTTGCAAAAACACTTAAAAACCCGTAAAATCGCAACTGAACACGTATTTTGTAGTATATGATTATGATTTTAAATTCTAACCACTTCAACACAATAATATATACCAAATAGTGTTGTGTGCCAAATTTCAAGCAAAACAAACCTAGTATGAGCTACTTTATGCGTAAAAGTGCCAAAACGCTAAAAAAACCCTTAAAAGCGCAACATAACACGTAATTTCTAGCATATGACTATGATTTTCAATTCTAACCACTTCAACACAATAATGTATACCAATATTGTGGTGTGCCAAATTTCGTGCAAAACAAAACCAAGTTTGAGGTACTTTATTGGCAAAAGTGGCAAAAACACTTAAAAAACCCTTAAAATCGCAACTTGAAATGTAATTTCTAGCATGTCACAATGATTTCCAATTCTAACCACTTCAACACAATAACATATACCAAATAGTGTTTGTGTGCCAAGTTTCGTGCAAAACAAACCAAGTTTGAGATACTTTATGCGCAAAAGTGGCAAAAACACATAAAATCGCAACTTAACACGCAATTTCTAGCATATGACTATGATTTTAAATTCTAACCACTTCAACACAATAATATATGCCAAATAGTAATTTGTGCAAGTTTCGTGTAAAACAAACCAAGTTTTAGCTACTTTATGCGCAAAAGTGGCAAAAACACATAAAATCGCAACTTAACACGCAATTTCTAGCATATGACTATGATTTTCAATTCTAACCACTTCAACACAATAATATATACCAAATAGTGTTGTGTGCCAAGTTTCGTGTAAAACAAACCAAGTTTGAGCTACTATATGCGCAAAAAGTGGCAAAAACGCTTAAAAACCCTTAAAATTGCAACTTAACACGTAATTTCTAACATATGACTATGATTTTCAATTCTAACCACTTCAACACAATAATATATACCAAATAGTGTTGTGTGCCAAGTTTCGTGCAAAACAAACCAAGTTAGAGTTACTTTATGTGCAAAAGTGGCAAAAACGCTTAAAAATGAATAACGTCGCAACATAACTTGTAATTTCTAGCATATGACTATGATTTTCAATTTTAACCACTTCAACACAATAATATATACCAAATAATGTTGTTTGCCAAGTTTCGTGCAAAACAAACCAAGTTTGAGCTACTTTATGCGCAAAAGTGGCCAAAACGCTTAAAAACCTTTAAAATCGCAACTTAACACGTAATTTCTTGCATATGACTATGATTTTCAATTCTAACCACTTGAACACAATAATATATACCAAATACTGTTGTGCCAAGTTTCGTGCGAAACAAACCAAGTTTGAGCTACTTTATGCGCAAAAGTGGCAAAAACCGCATAAAATCGCAACTTAACACGTAGTTTCTAGCATATCACTATGATTTCCAATTCTAACCACTTCAACACAATAACATATACCAAATACTGTTGTGTACCAAGTTTCGTGTAAACAAACCAAGTTTGAGCTACTTTATGTGCAAAAGTGGCTAAAACGCTTAAAAATTTTTAAAATCGCAACTTAACCACGTAATTTCTAGCATATTATAAACCACTTCAATACAATAATATATACCAAATAGTGTTGTGTGCCAAGTTTCGTGCAAAAAAAACCAACTTTGAGCTACTTTATTGCGCAAAAGTGGGAAAAACGCATAAAAACACATAAAATCGCAACTTAACACGCAATTTCTAGCATATTACTATGATTTTACTTTCTAACTACTTTAAAACAATAATATATACAAACTAGTGTTGTGTACCAAGTTTCGTGCAAAACAACCAAGTTTGAGTTACTTTTTGTGCAAAAGTGGTAAAAACACTTAAAAACGCAGAACATCGCAACTTAACACGTAATTTCTAGCATATGACTATGATTTTCAATTCTAACCACTTCAACCCAATAATATATACAAAATAGTGTTGTATACCAAGTTTTGTGCAAAACAAACCAAGTTTTAGCTACTTTATGCGCAAAAGTGGCAAAACACTTAAAAACCCGTAAAATCGCAACTGAACACGTATTTTGTAGCATATGGTTATGATTTTAAATTCTAACCACTTCAACACAATATTATATACAAATTAGTGTTGTGTGCCAAATTTCAAGCAAAACAAACCAAGTTTGAGCTACTTTATGCGTAAAAGTGCCAAAACTCTAAAAAACCCTTTAAATCGCAACTTAACACGCAATTTCTAGCATATTACTAAGATTTTCAATTCTAACTACTTTAAAACAATAATATATACAAACTAGTGTTGTGTACCAAGTTTCGTGCAAAATAAACACAGTTTGAGTTACTTTTTGTGCAAATGTGAATAAAATGCTTAAAAACCCATAAAATCGAAACTTAACACGTAATTTCTAGCATATGACTATGATTTTCAATTCTAACAACTTCAACATAATAACATATACAAAATAGTGTTGTGTGCCAAGTTTTGTGCAAAACAAACCAAGTTTGAGCTACTTTATGCGCAAAAGTGGCAAAAACGCTTAAAAACACATAAAATCGCAACTTAACACGCAATTTCTGGCATATTACTATGATTTTAAATTCTAACTACTTTAAAACAATAATATATACAAACTAGTGTTGTGTACCAAGTTTCGTGCAAAACAAACCAAGTTTGAGTTACTTTTTGTGCAAAAGTGGTAAAAACACATAAAAACGCAGAACATCGCAACTTAACACGTAATTTCTAGCATATGACTATGATTTTCAATTCTAACCACTTCAACACAATAATATATACCAAATAGTGTTGTATCCAAGTTTTGTGCAAAACAAACCAAGTTTGAGCTACTTTATGCGCAAAAGTGGCAAAAACGCTTAAAAACACATAAAATCGCAACTTAACATGCAATTTCTAGCATATTACTATGATTTTCAATTCTAACTACTTTAAAACAATAATATATACAAACTAGTGTTGTGTACCAAGTTTCGTGCAAAACAAACCAAGTTTGAGTTACTTTTTGTGCAAAAGTGGTAAAAACACTTAAAACGCAGAACATCGCAACTTAACACGTAATTTCTAGCATATGACTATGATTTTCAATTCTAACCACTTCAACACCAATAATATATACCAAATAGTGTTGTATACCAAGTTTTGTGCAAAACAAACCAAGTTTTAGCTACTTTATACGCAACAGTTGCAAAAACACTTAAAAACCCGTAAAATCGCAACTGAACACGTATTTTGTAGTATATGATTATGATTTTAAATTCTAACCACTTCAACACAATAATATATACCAAATAGTGTTGTGTGCCAAATTTCAAGCAAAACAAACCTAGTATGAGCTACTTTATGCGTAAAAGTGCCAAAACGCTAAAAAACCCTTAAAAGCGCAACATAACACGTAATTTCTAGCATATGACTATGATTTTCAATTCTAACCACTTCAACACAATAATGTATACCAAATATTGTGGTGTGCCAAATTTCGTGCAAAACAAACCAAGTTTGAGGTACTTTGTTGGCAAAAGTGGCAAAAACACTTAAAAACCCTTAAAATCGCAACTTGAAATGTAATTTCTAGCATGTCACAATGATTTCCAATTCTAACCACTTCAACACAATAACATATACCAAATAGTGTTGTGTGCCAAGTTTCGTGCAAAACAAACCAAGTTTGAGATACTTTATGCGCAAAAGTGGCAAAAACACATAAAATCGCAACTTAACACGCAATTTCTAGCATATGACTATGATTTTAAATTCTAACCACTTCAACACAATAATATATGCCAAATAGTAATTTGTGCCAAGTTTCGTGTAAAACAAACCAAGTTTTAGCTACTTTATGCGCAAAAGTGGCAAAAACACATAAAATCGCAACTTAACACGCAATTTCTAGCATATGACTATGATTTTCAATTCTAACCACTTCAACACAATAATATATACCAAATAGTGTTGTGTGCCAAGTTTCGTGTAAAACAAACCAAGTTTGAGCTACTATATGCGCAAAAGTGGCAAAAACGCTTAAAAACCCTTAAAATTGCAACTTAACACGTAATTTCTAACATATGACTATGATTTTCAATTCTAACCACTTCAACACAATAATATATACCAAATAGTGTTGTGTGCCAAGTTTCGTGCAAAACAAACCAAGTTAGAGTTACTTTATGTGCAAAAGTGGCAAAAACGCTTAAAAATGAATAACGTCGCAACATAACTTGTAATTTCTAGCATATGACTATGATTTTCAATTTTAACCACTTCAACACAATAATATATACCAAATAATGTTGTTTGCCAAGTTTCGTGCAAAACAAACCAAGTTTGAGCTACTTTATGCGCAAAAGTGGCCAAAACGCTTAAAAAACCTTTAAAATCGCAACTTAACACGTAATTTCTTGCATATGACTATGATTTTCAATTCTAACCACTTGAACACAATAATATATACCAAATACTGTTGTGCCAAGGTTTCGTGCGAAACAAACCAAGTTTGAGCTACTTTATGCGCAAAAGTGGCAAAAAACGCATAAAATCGCAACTTAACACGTAGTTCTCTAGCATATCACTATGATTTCCAATTCTAACCACTTCAACACAATAACATATACCAAATACTGTTGTGTACCAAGTTTCGTGTAAAACAAACCAAGTTTGAGCTACTTTATGTGCAAAAGTGGCTAAAACGCTTAAAAATTTTAAAATCGCAACTTAACACGTAATTTCTAGCATATTATAACCACTTCAATACAATAATATATACCAAATAGTGTTGTGTGCCAAGTTTCGTGCAAAAAAAAAACCAACTTTGAGCTACTTTTATGCGCAAAAGTGGGAAAAAACGCATAAAAACACATAAAATCGCAACTTAACACGCAATTTCTAGCATATTACTATGATTTTACTTTCTAACTACTTTAAAACAATAATATATACAAACTAGTGTTGTGTACCAAGTTTCGTGCAAAACAAACCAAGTTTGAGTTACTTTTTGTGCAAAAGTGGTAAAAACACTTAAAAACGCAGAACATCGCAACTTAACACGTAATTTCTAGCATATGACTATGATTTTCAATTCTAACCACTTCAACCCAATAATATATACAAAATAGTGTTGTATACCAAGTTTTGTGCAAAACAAACCAAGTTTTAGCTACTTTATGCGCAAAAAGTGGCAAAAAACACTTAAAAACCCGTAAAATCGCAACTGAACACGTATTTTGTAGCATATGGTTATGATTTTAAAATTCTAACCACTTCAACACAATATTATATACAAATTAGTGTTGTGTGCCAAATTTCAAGCAAAACAAACCAAGTTTGAGCTACTTTATGCGTAAAAGTGCCAAAACTCTAAAAAACCCTTTAAATCGCAACTTAACACGCAATTTCTAGCATATTACTAAGATTTCAATTCTAACTACTTTAAAACAATAATATATACAAACTAGTGTTGTGTACCAAGTTTCGTGCAAAATAAACACAGTTTGAGTTACTTTTTGTGCAAATGTGAATAAAATGCTTAAAAAACCCATAAAATCGAAACTTAACACGTAATTTCTAGCATATGACTATGATTTTCAATTCTAACAACTTCAACATAATAACATATACAAAATAGTGTTGTGTGCCAAGTTTTGTGCAAAACAAACCAAGTTTGAGCTACTTTATGCGCAAAAGTGGCAAAAACGCTTAAAAACACATAAAATCGCAACTTAACACGCAATTTCTGGCATATTACTATGATTTTAAATTCTAACTACTTTAAAACAATAATATATACAAACTAGTGTTGTGTACCAAGTTTCGTGCAAAACAAACCAAGTTTGAGTTACTTTTTGTGCAAAAGTGGTAAAAACACATAAAAACGCAGAACATCGCAACTTAACACGTAATTTCTAGCATATGACTATGATTTTCAATTCTAACCACTTCAACACAATAATATATACCAAATAGTGTTGTATACCAAGTTTTGTGGAAAACAAACCAAGTTTTAGCTACTTTATTGCGCAAAAGTGGCAAAAACACTTAAAAACCCGTAAAATCGCAACTGAACACGTATTTTGTAGCACATGGTTATGATTTTAAATTCTAACTACTTCAACACAATAATATATACCAAATAATGTTGTGTGCCAAATTTCAAGCAAAACAAACCAAGTTTGAGCTACTTTATTGCGTAAAAAGTGCCAAAAACGCTAAAAAACCCTTCAAATCGCAACTTAACACGCAATTTCTAGCATATTACTAAGATTTTCAATTCTAGCTACTTTAAAACAAAAATATATACAAACTCGTGTTGTGTACCAAGTTTCGTGCAAAATAAACACAGTTTGAGTTACTTTTGTGCAAAAGTGAATAAAATGCTTAAAAACCCTTAAAATAAAAACTTAACACGTAATTACTAGAATATGAATATGATTTTCAATTCTAACAACTTCAACACAATAACATATACCAAATAGTGTTGTGTGCCAAGTTTTGTGCAAAACAAACCAAGTTTGAGCTACTTTATGCGCAAAAGTGGCAAAAACGCTTAAAAAACACATAAAATCGTAACTTAACACGCCACTTCTAGCATATTACTATGATTTTCAATTCTAACTACTTTAAAACAATAATATATACAAACTAGTGTTGTGTACCAAGTTTCGTGCAAAACAAACCAAGTTTGAGTTACTTTTTGTGCAAAAGTGGTAAAAACACATAAAAAACGCAGAACATCGCAACTTAACACGTAATTTCTAGCATATGACTATGATTTTCAATTCTAACCACTTCAACACAATAATATATACCAAATAGTGTTGTATCCAAGTTTTGTGCAAAACAAACCAAGTTTGAGCTACTTTATGCGCAAAGTGGCAAAAACGCTTAAAAACACATAAAATCGCAACTTAACATGCAATTTCTAGCATATTACTATGATTTTCAATTCTAACTACTTTAAAACAATAATATATACAAACTAGTGTTGTGTACCAAGTTTCGTGCAAAACAAACCAAGTTTGAGTTACTTTTTGTGCAAAAGTGGTAAAAACACTTAAAAACGCAGAACATCGCAACTTAACACGTAATTTCTAGCATATGACTATGATTTTCAATTCTAACCACTTCAACACAATAATATATACCAAATAGTGTTGTATACCAAGTTTTGTGCAAAACAAACCAAGTTTTAGCTACTTTATACGCAACAGTTGCAAAAACACTTAAAAAACCCGTAAAATCGCAACTGAACACGTATTTTGTAGTATATGATTATGATTTTAAATTCTAACCACTTCAACACAATAATATATACCAAATAGTGTTGTGTGCCAAATTTCAAGCAAAACAAACCTAGTATGAGCTACTTTATGCGTAAAAGTGCCAAAACGCTAAAAAACCCTTAAAAGCGCAACATAACACGTAATTTCTAGCATATGACTATGATTTTCAATTCTAACCACTTCAACACAATAATGTATACGAAATATTGTGGTGTGCCAAATTTCGTGCAAAACAAACCAAGTTTGAGGTACTTTATTGGCAAAAGTGGCAAAAACACTTAAAAAACCCTTAAAATCGCAACTTGAAATGTAATTTCTAGCATGTCACAATGATTTCCAATTCTAACCACTTCAACACAATAACATATACCAAATAGTGTTGTGTGCCAAGTTTCGTGCAAAACAAACCAAGTTTGAGATACTTTATGCGCAAAAGTGGCAAAAACACATAAAATCGCAACTTAACACGCAATTTCTAGCATATGACTATGATTTTAAATTCTAACCACTTCAACACAATAATATGCCAAATAGTATTGTGTGCCAAGTTTCGTGTAAAACAAACCAAGTTTTAGCTACTTTATGCGCAAAAGTGGCAAAAACACATAAAATCGCAACTTAACACGCAATTTCTAGCATATGACTATGATTTTCAATTCTAACCACTTTAACACAATAATATATACCAAATAGTGTTGTGTGCCATGTTTCGTGTAAAACAAACCAAGTTTGAGCTACTATATGCGCAAAAGTGGCAAAAACGCTTAAAAACCCTTAAAATCGCAACTTAACACGTAATTTCTAACATATGACTATGATTTTCAATACTAACCACTTCAACACAATAATATATACCAAATAGTGTTGTGTGCCAAGTTTCGTGCAAAACAAACCAAGTTAGAGTTACTTTATGTGCAAAAAGTGGCAAAAACGCTTAAAAATGAATAACGTCGCAACATAACTTGTAATTTCTAGCATATGACTATGATTTTCAATTTTAACCACTTCAACACAATAATATATACCAAATAATGTTGTTTGCCAAGTTTCGTGCAAAACAAACCAAGTTTGAGCTACTTTATGCGCAAAAGTGGCCAAAACGCTTAAAAACCTTTAAAATCGCAACTTAACACGTAATTTCTTGCATATGACTATGATTTTCAATTCTAACCACTTGATCACAATAATATATACCAAATACTGTTGTGCCAAGTTTCGTGCGAAACAAACCAAGTTTGAGCTACTTTATGCGCAAAAGTGGCAAAAACGCATAAAATCGCAACTTAACACGTAGTTTCTAGCATATCACTATGATTTCCAATTCTAACCACTTCAACACAATAACATATACCAAATACTGTGGTGTACCAAGTTTCGTGTAAAACAAACCAAGTTTGAGCTACTTTATGTGCAAAAGTGGCTAAAACGCTTAAAAATTTTTAAAATCGCAACTTAACACGTAATTTCTAGCATATGACTATGATTTTTAATTATAACCACTTCAATACAATAATATATACCAAATAGTGTTGTGTGCCAAGTTTCGTGCAAAAAAAACCAAGTTTGAGCTATTTTATGCGCAAAAGTGGGAAAAACGCTTAAAAACACATAAAAATCGCAACTTAACACGCAATTTCTAGCATATTACTATGATTTTAATTTCTAACTACTTTAAAACAATAATATATACAAACTAGTGTTGTGTACCAAGTTTCGTGCAAAACAAACCAAGTTTGAGTTACTTTTTGTGCAAAAGTGGTAAAAACACTTAAAAACGCAGAACATCGCAACTTAACACGTAATTTCTAGCATATGACTATGATTTTCAATTCTAACCACTTCAACCCAATAATATATACCAAATAGTGTTGTATACCAAGTTTTGTGCAAAACAAACCAAGTTTTAGCTACTTTATGCGCAAAAGTGGCAAAAACACTTAAAAACCCTTAAAATCGCAACTGAACACGTATTTTGTAGCATATGGTTATGATTTTAAATTCTAACCACTTCAACACAATATTATATACAAATTAGTGTTGTGTGCCAAATTTCAAGCAAAACAAACCAAGTTTGAGCTACTTTATGCGTAAAAGTGCCAAAACGCTAAAAAACCCTTTAAATCGCAACTTAACACGCAATTTCTAGCATATTACTAAGATTTTCAATTCTAACTACTTTAAAACAATAATATATACAAACTAGTGTTGTGTACCAAGTTTCGTGCAAAATAAACACAGTTTCAGTTACTTTTTGTGCAAATGTGAATAAAGTGCTTAAAAACCCATAAAATCGAAACTTAACACGTAATTTCTAGCATATGACTATGATTTTCAATTCTAACAACTTCAACATAATAACATATACAAAATAGTGTTGTGTGCCAAGTTTTGTGCAAAACAAACCAAGTTTGAGCTACTTTATGCGCAAAAGTGGCAAAAACGCTTAAAAACACATAAAATCGCAACTGAACACGTAATTTCTAGCATATTACTATGATTTTCAATTCAAACTACTTTAAAACAATAATATATACAAACTAGTGTTGTGTACCAAGTTTAGTGAAAAATAAACACAGTTTGAGTTACTTTTTGTGCAAATGTGAATAAAGTGCTTAAAAACCCATAAAATCGAAACTTAACACGTAATTTCTAGCATATGACTATGATTTTCAATTCTAACAACTTCAACATAATAACATATACAAAATAGTGTTGTGTGCCAAGTTTTGTGCAAAACAAACCAAGTTTGAGCTACTTTATGCGCAAAAGTGGCAAAAACGCTTAAAAACACATAAAATCGCAACTGAACACGTAATTTCTAGCATATTACTATGATTTTCAATTCTAACTACTTTAAAACAATAATATATACAAACTAGTGTTGTGTACCAAGTTTCGTGCAAAACAAACCAAGTTTGAGTTACTTTTTGTGCAAAAGTGGTAAAAACACTTAAAAACGCAGAACATCGCAACTTAACACGTAATTTCTAGCATATGACTATGATTTTCAATTCTAACCACTTCAACCCAATAATATATACCAAATAGTGTTGTATACCAAGTTTTGTGCAAAACAAACCAAGTTTTAGCTACTTTATGCGCAAAAGTGGCAAAAGCACTTAAAAACCCGTAAAATCGCAACTGAACACGTATTTTGTAGCATATGGTTATGATTTTAAATTCTAACCACTTCAACACAATATTATATACAAATTAGTGTTGTGTGCCAAATTTCAAGCAAAACAAACCAAGTTTGAGCTACTTTATGCGTAAAAGTGCCAAAACTCTAAAAAACCCTTTAAATCGCAACTTAACACGCAATTTCTAGCATATTACTAAGATTTTCAATTCTAACTACTTTAAAACAATAATATATACAAACTAGTGTTGTGTACCAAGTTTCGTGCAAAATAAACACAGTTTGAGTTACTTTTTGTGCAAATGTGAATAAAATGCTTAAAAACCCATAAAATCGAAACTTAACACGTAATTTCTAGCATATGACTATGATTTTCAATTCTAACAACTTCAACATAATAACATATACAAAATAGTGTTGTGTGCCAAGTTTTGTGCAAAACAAACCAAGTTTGAGCTACTTTATGCGCAAAAGTGGCAAAAACGCTTAAAAACACATAAAATCGCAACTTAACACGCAATTTCTAGCATATTACTATGATTTTCAATTCTAACTACTTTAAAACAATAATATATACAAACTAGTGTTGTGTACCAAGTTTCGTGCAAAACAAACCAAGTTTGAGTTACTTTTTGTGCAAAAGTGGTAAAAACACTTAAAAACGCAGAACATCGCAACTTAACACGTAATTTCTAGCATATGACTATGATTTTCAATTCTAACCACTTCAACACAATAATATATACCAAATAGTGTTGTATACCAAGTTTTGTGCAAAACAAACCAAGTTTTAGCTACTTTATGCGCAAAAGTGGCAAAAACACTTAAAAACCCGTAAAATCGCAACTGAACACGTATTTTGTAGCACATGGTTATGATTTTAAATTCTAACTACTTCAACACAATAATATATACCAAATAATGTTGTGTGCCAAATTTCAAGCAAAACAAACCAAGTTTGAGCTACTTTATGCGTAAAAGTGCCAAAATGCTAAAAAACCCTTCAAATCGCAACTTAACACGCAATTTCTATCATATTACTAAGATTTTCAATTCTAACTACTTTAAAACAATAATATATACAAACTCGTGTTGTGTACCAAGTTTCGTGCAAAACAATAATATATAATTATTATCTTAAAAATATATATATATTTAGTAAAATATATTATTCTATTTTCTATTTATATATATTTCTCCTTCTAAAAATAAATTAAAAAGAAAGTTGTATTTCGAATTTCATTTGCATTTTTTTCTTTCTACGTTGTACTTAAAATTGTAAATAATTTTTTTTAATATTCATATTGACAATAGTATATTGAACAAATATAATTCAATTTTGAAGTCAAAATAAATAATGAAATAAAAAAAAATGAAATGGGTTCTTTCTGTCTTCCGCCCAATAAATAGGTTGAATTTTTTGCGATATATAATTTGTATCCAAAAAAAGGAGAATATTTGTTTTAAAAATGTATTTTCTCTAAAAATTTTTTGTATTGTCATCGGATCTGGTTGGTTTTAAGTTCTGACTCAATTAGCAACTTTTGTTTTGATTTCTTGCTAATTCAAAGTTTTGATTCCAATTCATTTTATTTTTATCTCGATTGTATCTACATAACATATCTCTTTTTCGGGTTGCTAACTCAATGGTAGAGAACTCGGCTTTTAAGTGCGGCTACAATCTTTTACATATTCGGATGAAGCAAGGAATTCGTTACTTTTTGTGCAAAAGTGAATAAAATGCTTAAAAACCCTTAAAATAAAAACTTAACACGTAATTACTAGAATATGACTATGATTTTCAATTCTAACAACTTCAACACAATAACATATACCAAATAGTGTTGTGTGCCACGTTTTGTGCAAAACAAACCAAGTTTGAGCTACTTTATGCGCAAAACTGGCAAAAACGCTTAAAAACACATAAAATCGCAACTTAACACGCCACTTCTAGCATATTACTATGATTTTCAATTCTAACTACTTTAAAACAATAATATGTACAAACTAGTGTTGTGTACCAAGTTTCGTGCAAAACAAACCAAGTTTGAGTTACTTTTTGTGCAAAAGTGGTAAAAACACATAAAAACGCAGAACATCGCAACTTAACACGTAATTTCTAGCATATGACTATGATTTTCAATTCTAACCACTTCAACACAATAATATATACCAAATAGTGTTGTATCCAAGTTTTGTGCAAAACAAACCAAGTTTGAGCTACTTTATGCGCAAAAGTGGCAAAAACGCTTAAAAACACATAAAATCGCAACTTAACATGCAATTTCTAGCATATTACTATGATTTTCAATTCTAACTACTTTAAAACAATAATATATACAAACTAGTGTTGTGTACCAAGTTTCGTGCAAAACAAACCAAGTTTGAGTTACTTTTTGTGCAAAAGTGGTAAAAACACTTAAAAACGCAGAACATCGCAACTTAACACGTAATTTCTAGCATATGACTATGATTTTCAATTCTAACCACTTCAACCCAATAATATATACCAAATAGTGTTGTATACCAAGTTTTGTGCAAAACAAACCAAGTTTTAGCTACTTTATGCGCAAAAGTGGCAAAAGCACTTAAAAACCCGTAAAATCGCAACTGAACACGTATTTTGTAGCATATGGTTATGATTTTAAATTCTAACCACTTCAACACAATATTATATACAAATTAGTGTTGTGTGCCAAATTTCAAGCAAAACAAACCAAGTTTGAGCTACTTTATGCGTAAAAGTGCCAAAACTCTAAAAAACCCTTTAAATCGCAACTTAACACGCAATTTCTAGCATATTACTAAGATTTTCAATTCTAACTACTTTAAAACAATAATATATACAAACTAGTGTTGTGTACCAAGTTTCGTGCAAAATAAACACAGTTTGAGTTACTTTTTGTGCAAATGTGAATAAAATGCTTAAAAACCCATAAAATCGAAACTTAACACGTAATTTCTAGCATATGACTATGATTTTCAATTCTAACAACTTCAACATAATAACATATACAAAATAGTGTTGTGTGCCAAGTTTTGTGCAAAACAAACCAAGTTTGAGCTACTTTATGCGCAAAAGTGGCAAAAACGCTTAAAAACACATAAAATCGCAACTTAACACGCAATTTCTAGCATATTACTATGATTTTCAATTCTAACTACTTTAAAACAATAATATATACAAACTAGTGTTGTGTACCAAGTTTCGTGCAAAACAAACCAAGTTTGAGTTACTTTTTGTGCAAAAGTGGTAAAAACACTTAAAAACGCAGAACATCGCAACTTAACACGTAATTTCTAGCATATGACTATGATTTTCAATTCTAACCACTTCAACACAATAATATATACCAAATAGTGTTGTATACCAAGTTTTGTGCAAAACAAACCAAGTTTTAGCTACTTTATGCGCAAAAGTGGCAAAAACACTTAAAAAACCCGTAAAATCGCAACTGAACACGTATTTTGTAGCACATGGTTATGATTTTAAATTCTAACTACTTCAACACAATAATATATACCAAATAATGTTGTGTGCCAAATTTCAAGCAAAACAAACCAAGTTTGAGCTACTTTATGCGTAAAAGTGCCAAAATGCTAAAAAAACCCTTCAAATCGCAACTTAACACGCAATTTCTATCATATTACTAAGATTTTCAATTCTAACTACTTTAAAACAATAATATATACAAACTCGTGTTGTGTACCAAGTTTCGTGCAAAACAATAATATATAATTATTATCTTAAAAATATATATATATTTAGTAAAATATATTATTCTATTTTCTATTTATATATATTTCTCCTTCTAAAAATAAATTAAAAAGAAAGTTGTATTTCGAATTTCATTTGCATTTTTTTCTTTCTACGTTGTACTTAAAATTGTAAATAATTTTTTTTAATATTCATATTGACAATAGTATATTGAACAAATATAATTCAATTTTGAAGTCAAAATAAATAATGAAATAAAAAAAATGAAATGGGTTCTTTCTGTCTTCCGCCCAATAAATAGGTTGAATTTTTTGCGATATATAATTTGTATCCAAAAAAAGGAGAATATTTGTTTTAAAAATGTATTTTCTCTAAAAATTTTTTGTATTGTCATCGGATCTGGTTGGTTTTAAGTTCTGACTCAATTAGCAACTTTTGTTTTGATTTCTTGCTAATTCAAAGTTTTGATTCCAATTCATTTTATTTTTATCTCGATTGTATCTACATAACATATCTCTTTTTCGGGTTGCTAACTCAATGGTAGAGAACTCGGCTTTTAAGTGCGGCTACAATCTTTTACATATTCGGATGAAGCAAGGAATTCGTTACTTTTTGTGCAAAAGTGAATAAAATGCTTAAAAACCCTTAAAATAAAAACTTAACACGTAATTACTAGAATATGACTATGATTTTCAATTCTAACAACTTCAACACAATAACATATACCAAATAGTGTTGTGTGCCACGTTTTGTGCAAAACAAACCAAGTTTGAGCTACTTTATGCGCAAAACTGGCAAAAACGCTTAAAAACACATAAAATCGCAACTTAACACGCCACTTCTAGCATATTACTATGATTTTCAATTCTAACTACTTTAAAACAATAATATGTACAAACTAGTGTTGTGTACCAAGTTTCGTGCAAAACAAACCAAGTTTGAGTTACTTTTTGTGCAAAAGTGGTAAAAACACATAAAAACGCAGAACATCGCAACTTAACACGTAATTTCTAGCATATGACTATGATTTTCAATTCTAACCACTTCAACACAATAATATATACCAAATAGTGTTGTATCCAAGTTTTGTGCAAAACAAACCAAGTTTGAGCTACTTTATGCGCAAAAGTGGCAAAAACGCTTAAAAACACATAAAATCGCAACTTAACATGCAATTTCTAGCATATTACTATGATTTTCAATTCTAACTACTTTAAAACAATAATATATACAAACTAGTGTTGTGTACCAAGTTTCGTGCAAAACAAACCAAGTTTGAGTTACTTTTTGTGCAAAAGTGGTAAAAACACTTAAAAACGCAGAACATCGCAACTTAACACGTAATTTCTAGCATATGACTATGATTTTCAATTCTAACCACTTCAACACAATAATATATACCAAATAGTGTTGTATACCAAGTTTTGTGCAAAACAAACCAAGTTTTAGCTACTTTATACGCAACAGTTGCAAAAACACTTAAAAACCCGTAAAATCGCAACTGAAAACGTATTTTGTAGTATATGATTATGATTTTAAATTCTAACCACTTCAACACAATAATATATACCAAATATTGTGGTGTGCCAAATTTCGTGCAAAACAAACCAAGTTCGAGGTACTTTATTGGCAAAAGTGGCAAAAATACTTAAAAACCCTTAAAATCGCAACTTGAAACGTAATTTCTAGCATGTCACAATGATTTCCAATTCTAACCACTTCAACACAATAACATATACCAAATAGTGTTGTGTGCCAAGTTTCGTGCAAAACAAACCAAGTTTGAGATACTTTATGCCCAAAAGTGGCAAAAACACATAAAATCGCAACTTAACACGCAATTTCTAGCATATGACTATGATTTTAAATTCTAACCACTTCAACACAATAAAATATACCAAATAGTGTTGTGTGCCAAGTTTCGTGTAAAACAAACCAAGTTTTAGCTACTTTATGCGCAAAAGTGGCAAAAACACATAAAATCGCAACTTAACACGCAATTTCTAGCATATGACTATGATTTTCAATTCTAACCACTTCAACACAATAATATATACCAAATAGTGTTGTGTGCCAAGTTTCGTGTAAAACAAACCAAGTTTGAGCTACTATATGCGCAAAAGTGGCAAAAACGCTTAAAAACCCTTAAAATCGCAACTTAACACGTAATTTCTAACATATGACTATGATTTTCAATTCTAACCACTTCAACACAATAATATATACCAAATAGTGTTGTGTGCCAAGTTTCGTGCAAAACAAACCAAGTTAGAGTTACTTTATGTGCAAAAGTGGCAAAAACGCTTAAAAATGAATAACATCGCAACTTAACTTGTAATTTCTAGCATATGACTATGATTTTCAATTTTAACCACTTTAACACAATAATATATACCAAATAATGTTGTTTGCCAAGTTTCGTGGAAAACAAACCAAGTTTGAGCTACTTTATGCGCAAAAGTGATAAAAACGCTTAAAAACCCTTAAAGTCGAAACTTAACACGTAATTTGTAGCATGTGACTATGATTTTAAATTTTAACAACTTCAACACAATAACATATAGCAAATAGTGTTGTGAGCCATGTTTCGTGCAAAATAAACCAAGTTTGAGCTACTTTATGCGCAAAAGTGGCCAAAACGCTTAAAAACCTTTAAAATCGCAACTTAACATGTAATTTCTAGCATATGACTATGATTTTCAATTCTAACCACTTCAACACAATAATATATACCAAATAGTGTTGTGCCAAGTTTCGTGCGAAACAAACCAAGTTTGAGCTACTTTATGCGCAAAAGTGGCAAAAACGCATACAATCGCAACTTAACACGTAATTTCTAGCATATCACTATGATTTCCAATTTTCACCACTTCAACACAATAACATATACCAAATACTGTTGTGTGCCAAGTTTCGTGTAAAACAAACCAAGTTTGAGCTACTTTATGCGCAAAAGTGGAAAAAAACGCTTAAAAACACATAAAATCGGAACTTAACACGCAATTTCTAGCATAATACTATGATTTTCTATTCTAACTACTTTAAAACAATAATATATACAAACTAGTGTTGTGTACCAAGTTTCGTGCAAAACAAAACAAGTTTGAGTTACTTTTTGTGCAAAAGTGGTAAAAACACTTAAAAACGCAGAACATCGCAACTTAACACGTAATTTCTAGCATATGACTATGATTTTCAATTCTAACCACTTCAACACAATAATATATACCAAATAGTGTTGTATACCAAGTTTTGTGCAAAACAAACCAAGTTTTAGCTACTTTATGCGCAAAAGTGGCAAAAACACTTAAAAACCCGTAAAATCGCAACTGAACACGTATTTTGTAGCACATGGTTATGATTTTAAATTCTAACTACTTCAACACAATAATATATACCAAATAATGTTGTGTGCCAAATTTCAAGCAAAACAAACCAAGTTTGAGCTACTTTATGCGTAAAAGTGCCAAAATGCTAAAAAACCCTTCAAATCGCAACTTAACACGCAATTTCTAGCATATTACTAAGATTTTCAATTCTAACTACTTTAAAACAATAATATATACAAACTCGTGTTGTGTACCAAGTTTCGTGCAAAACAATAATATATAATTATTATCTTAAAAATATATATATATTTAGTAAAATATATTATTCTATTTTCTATTTATATATATTTCTCCTTCTAAAAATAAATTAAAAAGAAAGTTGTATTTCGAATTTCATTTGCATTTTTTTCTTTCTACGTTGTATTTAAATTGTAAATAATTTTTTTTAATATTCATATTGACAATAGTATATTGAACAAATATAATTCAATTTTGAAGTCAAAATAAATAATGAAATAAAAAAAATGAAATGGGTTCTTTCTGTCTTCCGCCCAATAAATAGGTTGAATTTTTTGCGATATATAATTTGTATCCAAAAAAAGGAGAATATTTGTTTTAAAAATGTATTTTCTCTAAAAATTTTTTGTATTGTCATCGGATCTGGTTGGTTTTAAGTTCTGACTCAATTAGCAACTTTTGTTTTGATTTCTTGCTAATTCAAAGTTTTGATTCCAATTCATTTTATTTTTATCTCGATTGTATCTACATAACATATCTCTTTTTCGGGTTGCTAACTCAATGGTAGAGAACTCGGCTTTTAAGTGCGGCTACAATCTTTTACATATTCGGATGAAGCAAGGAATTCGTTACTTTTTGTGCAAAAGTGAATAAAATGCTTAAAAACCCTTAAAATAAAAACTTAACACGTAATTACTAGAATATGACTATGATTTTCAATTCTAACAACTTCAACACAATAACATATACCAAATAGTGTTGTGTGCCACGTTTTGTGCAAAACAAACCAAGTTTGAGCTACTTTATGCGCAAAACTGGCAAAAACGCTTAAAAACACATAAAATCGCAACTTAACACGCCACTTCTAGCATATTACTATGATTTTCAATTCTAACTACTTTAAAACAATAATATGTACAAACTAGTGTTGTGTACCAAGTTTCGTGCAAAACAAACCAAGTTTGAGTTACTTTTTGTGCAAAAGTGGTAAAAACACATAAAAACGCAGAACATCGCAACTTAACACGTAATTTCTAGCATATGACTATGATTTTCAATTCTAACCACTTCAACACAATAATATATACCAAATAGTGTTGTATCCAAGTTTTGTGCAAAACAAACCAAGTTTTAGCTACTTTATGCGCAAAAGTGGCAAAAACACTTAAAAACCCGTAAAATCGCAACTGAACACGTATTTTGTAGCACATGGTTATGATTTTAAATTCTAACTACTTCAACACAATAATATATACCAAATAATGTTGTGTGCCAAATTTCAAGCAAAACAAACCAAGTTTGAGCTACTTTATGCGTAAAAGTGCCAAAATGCTAAAAAACCCTTCAAATCGCAACTTAACACGCAATTTCTAGCATATTACTAAGATTTTCAATTCTAACTACTTTAAAACAATAATATATACAAACTCGTGTTGTGTACCAAGTTTCGTGCAAAACAATAATATATAATTATTATCTTAAAAATATATATATATTTAGTAAAATATATTATTCTATTTTCTATTTATATATATTTCTCCTTCTAAAAATAAATTAAAAAGAAAGTTGTATTTCGAATTTCATTTGCATTTTTTTCTTTCTACGTTGTATTTAAAATTGTAAATAATTTTTTTTAATATTCATATTGACAATAGTATATTGAACAAATATAATTCAATTTTGAAGTCAAAATAAATAATGAAATAAAAAAAATGAAATGGGTTCTTTCTGTCTTCCGCCCAATAAATAGGTTGAATTTTTTGCGATATATAATTTGTATCCAAAAAAAGGAGAATATTTGTTTTAAAAATGTATTTTCTCTAAAAATTTTTTGTATTGTCATCGGATCTGGTTGGTTTTAAGTTCTGACTCAATTAGCAACTTTTGTTTTGATTTCTTGCTAATTCAAAGTTTTGATTCCAATTCATTTTATTTTTATCTCGATTGTATCTACATAACATATCTCTTTTTCGGGTTGCTAACTCAATGGTAGAGAACTCGGCTTTTAAGTGCGGCTACAATCTTTTACATATTCGGATGAAGCAAGGAATTCGTTACTTTTTGTGCAAAAGTGAATAAAATGCTTAAAAACCCTTAAAATAAAAACTTAACACGTAATTACTAGAATATGACTATGATTTTCAATTCTAACAACTTCAACACAATAACATATACCAAATAGTGTTGTGTGCCACGTTTTGTGCAAAACAAACCAAGTTTGAGCTACTTTATGCGCAAAACTGGCAAAAACGCTTAAAAACACATAAAATCGCAACTTAACACGCCACTTCTAGCATATTACTATGATTTTCAATTCTAACTACTTTAAAACAATAATATGTACAAACTAGTGTTGTGTACCAAGTTTCGTGCAAAACAAACCAAGTTTGAGTTACTTTTTGTGCAAAAGTGGTAAAAACACATAAAAACGCAGAACATCGCAACTTAACACGTAATTTCTAGCATATGACTATGATTTTCAATTCTAACCACTTCAACACAATAATATATACCAAATAGTGTTGTATCCAAGTTTTGTGCAAAACAAACCAAGTTTGAGCTACTTTATGCGCAAAAGTGGCAAAAACGCTTAAAAACACATAAAATCGCAACTTAACATGCAATTTCTAGCATATTACTATGATTTTCAATTCTAACTACTTTAAAACAATAATATATACAAACTAGTGTTGTGTACCAAGTTTCGTGCAAAACAAACCAAGTTTGAGTTACTTTTTGTGCAAAAGTGGTAAAAACACTTAAAAACGCAGAACATCGCAACTTAACACGTAATTTCTAGCATATGACTATGATTTTCAATTCTAACCACTTCAACACAATAATATATACCAAATAGTGTTGTATACCAAGTTTTGTGCAAAACAAACCAAGTTTTAGCTACTTTATACGCAACAGTTGCAAAAACACTTAAAAACCCGTAAAATCGCAACTGAAAACGTATTTTGTAGTATATGATTATGATTTTAAATTCTAACCACTTCAACACAATAATATATACCAAATATTGTGGTGTGCCAAATTTCGTGCAAAACAAACCAAGTTTGAGGTACTTTATTGGCAAAAGTGGCAAAAATACTTAAAAACCCTTAAAATCGCAACTTGAAACGTAATTTCTAGCATGTCACAATGATTTCCAATTCTAACCACTTCAACACAATAACATATACCAAATAGTGTTGTGTGCCAAGTTTCGTGCAAAACAAACCAAGTTTGAGATACTTTATGCCCAAAAGTGGCAAAAACACATAAAATCGCAACTTAACACGCAATTTCTAGCATATGACTATGATTTTAAATTCTAACCACTTCAACACAATAATATATACCAAATAGTGTTGTGTGCCAAGTTTCGTGTAAAACAAAAACCAAGTTTTAGCTACTTTATGCGCAAAAGTGGCAAAAACACATAAAATCGCAACTTAACACGCAATTTCTAGCATATGACTATGATTTTCAATTCTAACCACTTCAACACAATAATATATACCAAATAGTGTTGTGTGCCAAGTTTCGTGTAAAACAAACCAAGTTTGAGCTACTATATGCGCAAAAGTGGCAAAAACGCTTAAAAACCCTTAAAATCGCAACTTAACACGTAATTTCTAACATATGACTATGATTTTCAATTCTAACCACTTCAACACAATAATATATACCAAATAGTGTTGTGTGCCAAGTTTCGTGCAAAACAAACCAAGTTAGAGTTACTTTATGTGCAAAAGTGGCAAAAACGCTTAAAAATGAATAACGTCGCAACTTAACTTGTAATTTCTAGTATATGACTATGATTTTCAATTTTAACCACTTTAACACAATAATATATACCAAATAATGTTGTTTGCCAAGTTTCGTGGAAAACAAACCAAGTTTGAGCTACTTTATGCGCAAAAGTGATAAAAACGCTTAAAAACCCTTAAAGTCGAAACTTAACACGTAATTTGTAGCATGTGACTATGATTTTAAATTTTAACAACTTCAACACAATAACATATAGCAAATAGTGTTGTGAGCCATGTTTCGTGCAAAATAAACCAAGTTTGAGCTACTTTATGCGCAAAAGTGGCGAAAACGCTTAAAAACCTTTAAAATCGCAACTTAACATGTAATTTCTAGCATATGACTATGATTTTCAATTCTAACCACTTCAACACAATAATATATACCAAATAGTGTTGTGCCAAGTTTCGTGCGAAACAAACCAAGTTTGAGCTACTTTATGCGCAAAAGTGGCAAAAACGCATACAATCGCAACTTAACACGTAATTTCTAGCATATCACTATGATTTCCAATTTTCACCACTTCAACACAATAACATATACCAAATACTGTTGTGTGCCAAGTTTCGTGTAAAACAAACCAAGTTTGAGCTACTTTATGCGCAAAAGTGGAAAAAACGCTTAAAAACACATAAAATCGGAACTTAACACGCAATTTCTAGCATAATACTATGATTTTCTATTCTAACTACTTTAAAACAATAATATATACAAACTAGTGTTGTGTACCAAGTTTCGTGCAAAACAAAACAAGTTTGAGTTACTTTTTGTGCAAAAGTGGTAAAAACACTTAAAAACGCAGAACATCGCAACTTAACACGTAATTTCTAGCATATGACTATGATTTTCAATTCTAACCACTTCAACACAATAATATATACTAAATAGTGTTGTATCCATGTTTTGTGCAAAACAAACCAAGTTTTAGCTACTTTATGCGCAAAAGTGGCAAAAACACTTAAAAACCCGTAAAATCGCAACTGAACACGTATTTTGTAGCATATGATTATGATTTTAAATTCTAACCACTTCAACACAATAATATATACCAAATAGTGTTGTGTGCTAAATTTCAAGCAAAACAAACCAAGTTTGAGCTACTTTATGCGTAAAAGTGCCAAAACGCTAAAAAACCCTTTAAATCGCAACTTAACACGCAAGTTCTAGCATATTACTAAGATTTTCAATTCTAACTACTTTAAAACAATAATATATACAAACTAGTGTTGTGTACCAAGTTTCGTGCAAAACAACCAAGTTTGAGTTACTTTTTGTGCAAAAGTGAATAAAATGCTTAAAAACCCTTAAAATCGAAACTTAACACGTAATTTCTAGCATATGACTATGATTTTCAATTCTAACAACTTCAACACAATAACATATACCAAATAGTGTTGTGTGCCAAGTTTTGTGCAAAACAAACCATGTTTGAGCTACTTTATGCGCAAAAGTGGCAAAAACGCTTAAAAACACATAAAATCGCAACTTAACACGCAATTTCTAGCATATTACTATAATTTTCAATTCTAACTACTTTAAAACAATAATATATACAAACTAGTGTTGTGTACCAAGTTTCGTGCAAAACAAACCAAGTTTGAGTTACTTTTTGTGCAAAAGTGGTAAAAACACTTAAAAACGCAGAACATCGCAACTTAACACGTAATTTCTAGCTTATGACTATGATTTTCAATTCTAACCACTTCAACACAATAATATATACCAAATAGTGTTGTATACTAAGTTTTGTGCAAAACAAACCAAGTTTTAGCTACTTTATGCGCAAAAGTGGCAAAAACACTTAAAAACCCGTAAAATCGCAACTGAACACGTATTTTGTAGTATATGATTATGATTTTAAATTCTAACCACTTCAACACAATAATATATACCAAATAGTGTTGTGTGCCAAATTTCAAGCAAAACAAACCAAGTTTGAGCTACTTTATGGGCAAAAGTGGCAAAAACGCTTAAAAAACCTTAAAATCGCAACTTGAAACGTAATTTCTAGTATATCACTATAAATTCCAATTCTAACCACTTAAACACAATAACATATACCAAATAGTGTTGTGTGCCAAGTTTCGTGCAAAACAAACCAAGTTTGAGCTACTTTATGCGCAAAAGTGGCATAAACGCATAAAATCGCAACTTAACACGCAATTTCTTGCATATGACTATGATTTTCAATTCTATCCACTTCAACACAATAATATATACCAATTAGTGTTGTGTGCCAAGTTTCGTGTAAAACAAACCAAGTTAGAGTTACTTTATGTGCAAAAGTGGCAAAAACGCTTAAAAACGAATAACGTCGCAACTTAACACGTAATTTCTAGCATATGACTATTATTTTCAATTCTAACCATTTCAACAATATAATATATACCAAATCGTGTTGTGTGCCAAGTTTCGTGTAAAACAAACCAAGTTTTAGCTACTTTATGCGCAAAAGTGGCAAAAATGTTTAAAAACCCTTAAAATCGCAACTTAACACGTAATTTCGAGCATATGACTATGATTTTCAATTCTAACCACTTCAACACAATTATGTATACCAAATATTGTGGTGTGCCAAACTTCGTGCAAAACAAACCAAGTTTGAGGTACTTTATGGGCAAAAGTGGCAAAAACACTTAAAAACCCTTAAAATCGCAACTTGAAACGTAATTTCTAGCATATCAATATGATTTCCAATTCTAACCACTTCCACACAATAACATATACCAAATAGTGTTGTGTACCAAGTTTCGTGCAAAACAAACCAAGTTTGAGATACTTTATGCGCAAAAGTGACAAAAACACATAAAATCGCAACTTAACACGCAATTTCTAGCATATGACTATTATTTTCAATTCTAACCACTTCAACACAATAATATATACCAAATAGTGTTGTGTGCCAAGTTTCGTGTAAAACAAACCAAGTTTGAGCTACTTTATGCGCAAAAGTGGCAAAATCACATAAAATCGCAACTTAACACGCAATTTCTAGCATATGACTATGATTTTCAATTCTAACCACTTCAACACAATAATATATACCAAATAGTGTTGTGTGCCAAGTTTCGTGTAAAACAAACCAAGTTTGAGCTACTATATGCGCAAAAGTGGCAAAAACGCTTAAAAACCCTTAAAATCGCAACTTAACACGTAATTTCTAACATATGACTATGATTTTCAATTCTAACCACTTCAACACAATAATATATACCAAATAGTGTTGTGTGCCAAGTTTCGTGCAAAACAAACCAAGTTAGAGTTACTTTATGTGCAAAAGTGGCAAAAACGCTTAAAAATGAATAACGTCGCAACTTAACTTGTAATTTCTAGTATATGACTATGATTTTCAATTTTAACCACTTTAACACAATAATATATACCAAATAATGTTGTTTGCCAAGTTTCGTGGAAAACAAACCAAGTTTGAGCTACTTTATGCGCAAAAGTGATAAAAACGCTTAAAAACCCTTAAAGTCGAAACTTAACACGTAATTTGTAGCATGTGACTATGATTTTAAATTTTAACAACTTCAACACAATAACATATAGCAAATAGTGTTGTGAGCCATGTTTTGTGCAAAATAAACCAAGTTTGAGCTACTTTATGCGCAAAAGTGGCGAAAACGCTTAAAAACCTTTAAAATCGCAACTTAACATGTAATTTCTAGCATATGACTATGATTTTCAATTCTAACCACTTCAACACAATAATATATACCAAATAGTGTTGTGCCAAGTTTCGTGCGAAACAAACCAAGTTTGAGCTACTTTATGCGCAAAAGTGGCAAAAACGCATACAATCGCAACTTAACACGTAATTTCTAGCATATCACTATGATTTCCAATTTTCACCACTTCAACACAATAACATATACCAAATACTGTTGTGTGCCAAGTTTCGTGTAAAACAAACCAAGTTTGAGCTACTTTATGCGCAAAAGTGGAAAAAAACGCTTAAAAACACATAAAATCGGAACTTAACACGCAATTTCTAGCATAATACTATGATTTTCTATTCTAACTACTTTAAAACAATAATATATACAAACTAGTGTTGTGTACCAAGTTTCGTGCAAAACAAAACAAGTTTGAGTTACTTTTTGTGCAAAAGTGGTAAAAACACTTAAAAACGCAGAACATCGCAACTTAACACGTAATTTCTAGCATATGACTATGATTTTCAATTCTAACCACTTCAACACAATAATATATACTAAATAGTGTTGTATCCATGTTTTGTGCAAAACAAACCAAGTTTTAGCTACTTTATGCGCAAAAGTGGCAAAAACACTTAAAAACCCGTAAAATCGCAACTGAACACGTATTTTGTAGCATATGATTATGATTTTAAATTCTAACCACTTCAACACAATAATATATACCAAATAGTGTTGTGTGCTAAATTTCAAGCAAAACAAACCAAGTTTGAGCTACTTTATGCGTAAAAGTGCCAAAACGCTAAAAAACCCTTTAAATCGCAACTTAACACGCAAGTTCTAGCATATTACTAAGATTTTCAATTCTAACTACTTTAAAACAATAATATATACAAACTAGTGTTGTGTACCAAGTTTCGTGCAAAACAACCAAGTTTGAGTTACTTTTTGTGCAAAAGTGAATAAAATGCTTAAAAACCCTTAAAATCGAAACTTAACACGTAATTTCTAGCATATGACTATGATTTTCAATTCTAACAACTTCAACACAATAACATATACCAAATAGTGTTGTGTGCCAAGTTTTGTGCAAAACAAACCATGTTTGAGCTACTTTATGCGCAAAAGTGGCAAAAACGCTTAAAAACACATAAAATCGCAACTTAACACGCAATTTCTAGCATATTACTATAATTTTCAATTCTAACTACTTTAAAACAATAATATATACAAACTAGTGTTGTGTACCAAGTTTCGTGCAAAACAAACCAAGTTTGAGTTACTTTTTGTGCAAAAGTGGTAAAAACACTTAAAAACGCAGAACATCGCAACTTAACACGTAATTTCTAGCTTATGACTATGATTTTCAATTCTAACCACTTCAACACAATAATATATACCAAATAGTGTTGTATACTAAGTTTTGTGCAAAACAAACCAAGTTTTAGCTACTTTATGCGCAAAAGTGGCAAAAACACTTAAAAACCCGTAAAATCGCAACTGAACACGTATTTTGTAGTATATGATTATGATTTTAAATTCTAACCACTTCAACACAATAATATATACCAAATAGTGTTGTGTGCCAAATTTCAAGCAAAACAAACCAAGTTTGAGCTACTTTATGGGCAAAAGTGGCAAAAACGCTTAAAAAACCTTAAAATCGCAACTTGAAACGTAATTTCTAGTATATCACTATAAATTCCAATTCTAACCACTTAAACACAATAACATATACCAAATAGTGTTGTGTGCCAAGTTTCGTGCAAAACAAACCAAGTTTGAGCTACTTTATGCGCAAAAGTGGCATAAACGCATAAAATCGCAACTTAACACGCAATTTCTTGCATATGACTATGATTTTCAATTCTATCCACTTCAACACAATAATATATACCAATTAGTGTTGTGTGCCAAGTTTCGTGTAAAACAAACCAAGTTAGAGTTACTTTATGTGCAAAAGTGGCAAAAACGCTTAAAAACGAATAACGTCGCAACTTAACACGTAATTTCTAGCATATGACTATTATTTTCAATTCTAACCATTTCAACAATATAATATATACCAAATCGTGTTGTGTGCCAAGTTTCGTGTAAAACAAACCAAGTTTTAGCTACTTTATGCGCAAAAGTGGCAAAAATGCTTAAAAACCCTTAAAATCGCAACTTAACACGTAATTTCGAGCATATGACTATGATTTTCAATTCTAACCACTTCAACACAATTATGTATACCAAATATTGTGGTGTGCCAAACTTCGTGCAAAACAAACCAAGTTTGAGGTACTTTATGGGCAAAAGTGGCAAAAACACTTAAAAACCCTTAAAATCGCAACTTGAAACGTAATTTCTAGCATATCAATATGATTTCCAATTCTAACCACTTCCACACAATAACATATACCAAATAGTGTTGTGTACCAAGTTTCGTGCAAAACAAACCAAGTTTGAGATACTTTATGCGCAAAAGTGACAAAAACACATAAAATCGCAACTTAACACGCAATTTCTAGCATATGACTATTATTTTCAATTCTAACCACTTCAACACAATAATATATACCAAATAGTGTTGTGTGCCAAGTTTCGTGTAAAACAAACCAAGTTTGAGCTACTTTATGCGCAAAAGTGGCAAAATCACATAAAATCGCAACTTAACACGCAATTTCTAGCATATGACTATGATTTTCAATTCTAACAACTTCAACACAATAACATACCAAATAGTGTTGTGTGCCAAGTTTTGTGCAAAACAAACCAAGTTTGAGCTACTTTATGCGCAAAAGTGGCAAAAACGCTTAAAAACACATAAAATCGCAACTTAACATGCAATTTCTAGCATATTACTATGATTTTCAATTCTAACTACTTTAAAACAATAATATATACAAACTAGTGTTGTGTACCAAGTTTCGTGCAAAACAAACCAAGTTTGAGTTACTTTTTGTGCAAAAGTGGTAAAAAACACTTAAAAACGCAGAACATCGCAACTTAACACGTGATTTCTAGCATATGACTATGATTTTCAATTCTAACCACTTCAACACAATAATATATACCAAATAGTGTTGTATACCAAGTTTTGTGCAAAACAAACCAAGTTTTAGCTACTTTATACGCAACAGTTGCAAAAACACTTAAAAACCCGTAAGATCGCAACTGAACACGTATTTTGTAGTATATGATTATGATTTTAAATTCTAACCACTTCAACACAATAATATATACCAAATAGTGTTGTGTGCCAAATTTCAAGCAAAAGAAACCAAGTTTGAGCTACTTTATGCGTAAAAGTGCCAAAACGCTAAAAAACCCTTCAAATCGCAACTTAACACGTAATTTCTAGCATATGACTATGATTTTCAATTCTAACCACTTCAACACAATAATGTATACCAAATATTGTGGTGTGCCAAATTTCGTGCAAAACAAACCAAGTTTGAGGTACTTTATAGGCAAAAGTGGAAAAACACTTAAAAACCCTTAAAATCGCGACTTGAAACGTAATTTCTAGCATATCACTATGATTTCCAATTCTAACCATTTCAACACAATAACATATACCAAATAGTGTTGTGTGCCAAGTTTCGTTCAAAACAAACCAAGTTTGAGATACTTTATGCGCAAAAGTGGCAAAAACACATAAAATCGCAACTTAACACGCAATTTCTAGCATATGACTATGATTTTCAATTCTAACCACTTCAACACAATAATATATACCAAATAGTGTTGTGTGCCAAGTTTCGTGTAAAACAAACCAAGTTTGAGCTACTTTATGCGCAAAAGTGGACAAAACACATAAAATCGCAACTTAACACGTAATTTCTAGCATATGACTATGATTTTCAATTCTAACCACTTCAACACAATAATATATACCAAATAATGTTGTTTGCCAAGTATCGTGCAAAACAAACCAAGTTTGAGCTACTTTATGCGCAAAAGTGATAAAAACGCTTAAAAACCCTTAAAGTCGAAACTTAACACGTAATTTGTAGCATGTGACTATGATTTTCAATTTTAACAACTTCAACACAATAACATATAGCAAATAGTGTTGTGAGGCAAGTTTCGTGCAAAATAAACCAAGTTTGAGCTACTTTATGCGCAAAAGTGGCCAAAACGCTTAAAAACCTTTAAAATCGCAACTTAACACGTAATTTCTAGCATATGACTATGATTTTCAATTCTAACCACTTCAACACAATAATATATACCAAATAGTGTTGTGCCAAGTTTCGTGCGAAACAAACCAAGTTTGAGCTACTTTATGCGCAAAAGTGGCAAAAACACATAAAATCGCAACTTAACACGCAATTTCTAGCATATGACTATGATTTTCAATTCTAACCACTTCAAGACAATAATATACACCAAATAGTGTTGTGTGCCAAGTTTCGTGTAAAACAAACCAAGTTTGAGCTACTTTATGCGCAAAAGTGGCAAAAACACATAAAATTGCAACTTAACACGCAATTTCTAGCATATGACTATGATTTTCAATTCTAACAACTTCAACACAATAACATATACCTAATAGTGTTGTGAGCCAAGTTTCGTGCAAAATAAACCAAGTTTGAGCTACTTTATGCGCAAAAGTGGCCAAAACGCTTAAAAACCTTTAAAATCGCAACTTAACACGTAATTTCTAGCATATGACTATGATTTTCAATTCTAACCACTTCAACACAATAACATATACCAAATACTGTTGTGTGCCAACTTTCGTGTAAAACAAAACAAGTTTGAGCTACTTTACGTGCAAAAGTGGCTAAAACGCTTAAAAATTTTTAGAATCGCAACTTAACACGTAATTTCTAGCGTATAACTATGATTTTTAATTATAACCACTTCAATACAATAATATGTACCAAATAGTTTTGTGTGCCAAGTTTCGTGCAAAACAAACCAAGTTTGAGCTACTTTATGCGCAAAAGTGGAAAAAACGCTTAAAAACACATAAAATCGCAACTTAACACGCAATTTTTAGCACAATACTATGATTTTCAATTCTAACTACTTTAAAACAATAATATATACAAACTAGAGTTGTATACCAAGTTTCGTGCAAAACAAACCAAGTTTGAGTTACTTTTTGTGCAAAAGTGGTAAAAACACTTAAAAACGCAGAACATCGCAACTTAACACGTAATTTCTAGCATATGACTATGATTTTCAATTCTAACCACTTCAACACAATAATATATACCAAATAGTGTTGTATCCAAGTTTTGTGCAAAACAAACCATGTTTTACCTACTTTATGCGCAAAAGTGGCAAAAACACTTAAAAACCCGTAAAATCGCAACTGAACACGTATTTTGTAGCATATGATTATGATTTTAAATTCTAACCACTTCAACACAATAATATATACCAAATAGTGTTGTGTGCCAAATTTCACGCAAAACAAACCAAGTTTGAGCTACTTTATGCGTGAAAGTGCCAAAACGCTAAAAAACCCTTTAAATCGCAACTTAACACGCAATTTCTAGCATATTTCTAAGATTTTCAATTCTAACTACTTTAAAACAATAATATATACAAACTAGTGTTGTGTACCAAGTTTCGTGCAAAACAAACCAAGTTTGAGTTACTTTTTGTGCAAAAGTGAATTAAATGCTTAAAAACCCTTAAAATCGAAACTTAACACGCAATTTCTAGCATATGACTATGATTTCCATTTTTAGCCACTTCAACACAATAACATATACCAAATACTGTTGTGTGCCATGTTTCGTGTAAAACAAACCAAGTTTGAGCTACTTTACGTGCAAAAGTGGCTAAAACGCTTAAAGATTTTTAGAATCGCAACTTAACACGTAATTTCTAGCATATAACTATGATTTTTAATTATAACCACTTCAATACAATAATATATACCAAATAGTGTTGTGTGCCAAGTTTCGTGCAAAACAAACCAAGTTTGAGCTACTTTATGCGCGAAAGTGGCAAAAACGCTTAAAAACACATAAAACCGCAACTTAACACGCAATTTCTAGCATATTACTATAATTTTCAATTCTAACTACTTTAAAACAATAATATATACAAACTAGTGTTGTGTACCAAGTTTCGTGCAAAACAAACCAAGTTTGAGTTACTTTTTGTGCAAAAGTGGTAAAAACACTTAAAAACGCAGAACATCGCAACTTAACACGTAATTTCTAGCTTATGACTATGATTTTCAATTCTAACCACTTCAACACAATAATATATACCAAATAGTGTTGTATACCAAGTTTTGTGCAAAACAAACCAAGTTTTAGCTACTTTATGCGCAAAAGTGGCAAAAACACTTAAAAACCCGTAAAATCCCAACTGAACACGTATTTTGTAGTATATGATTATGATTTTAAATTCTAACCACTTCAACACAATAATATATACCAAATAGTGTTGTGAGCCAAATTACAAGCAAAACAAACCAAGTTTGAGCTACTTTATGGGCAAAAGTGGCAAAAACGCTTAAAAAACCTTAAAATCGCAACTTGAAACGTAATTTCTAGCATATCACTATGAATTCCAATTCTAACCACTTAAACACAATAACATATACCAAATAGTGCTGTGTGCCAAGTTTCGTGCAAAACAAACCAAGTTTGAGCTACTTTATGCGCAAAAGTGGCATAAGCGCATAAAATCGCAACTTAACATGCAATTTCTAGCATATGACTATTATTTTCAATTCTAACCACTTCATAACAATAATATATACCAAATAGTGTTGTGTGCCAAGTTTCGTGTAAAAAAAACCAAGTTTGAGCTACTTTATGCGCAAAGGTGGCAAAAACACATAAAATCGCAACTTAACACGCAATTTCTAGCATATGACTATGATTTTCAATTCTAACAACTTCAACACAATAACATATACCAAATAGTGTTGTGTGCCAAGTTTTGTGCAAAACAAACCAAGTTTGAGCTACTTTATGCGCAAAAGTGGCAAAAATGCTTAAAAACACATAAAATCGCAACTTAACATGCAATTTCTAGCATATTACTGTGATTTTAATTTCTAACTACTTTAAAACAACAATATATACAAACTAGTGTTGTGTACCAAGTTTCGTGCAAAACAAACCAAGTTTGAGTTACTTTTTGTGCAAAAGTGAATAAAATGCTTAAAAACCCTTAAAATCTAAACTTAACACGTAATTTCTAGCATATGACTATGATTTTAAATTCTAACCACTTCAACACAATAATATATACCAAATAGTGTTGTGTGCCAAGTTTCGTGTAAAACAAACCAAGTTTGAGCTACTTTATGCGCAAAAGTGGCAAAAACACATAAAATCTCAACTTAACACGCAATTTCTAGCATATGACTATGATTTTCAATTCTAACCACTTCAACACAATAATATATACCAAACAGTGTTGTGTGCCAAGTTTCGTGTAAAACAAACCAAGTTTGAGCTACTTTATGCGCAAAAGTGGCAAAAACGCTTAAAAACCCTTAAAATCACAACTTAACACGTAATTTCTAACTTATGACTATGATTTTCAATTCTAACCACTTCAACACAATAATATATATCAAATAGTGTTGTGTGCCAAGTTTCGTGCAAAACAAACCAAGTTAGAGTTACTTTATGCGCAAAAGTGGCAAAAACGCTTAAAAATGAATAACGTCGCAACTTAACACGTAATTTCTAGCATATGACTATGATTTTCAATTCTAACCACTTCAACACAATAATAAATACCAAATATTGTTGTTTAACAAGTTTCGTGCAAAACAAACCAAGTTTGAGCTACTTTATGCGCAAAAGTGATAAAAACGTTTAAAAACCCTTAAAGTCGAAACTTAACACGTAATTTGTAGCATGTGACTATGATTTTCAATTTAAACAACTTCGACACAATAACATATAGCAAATAGTGTTGTGAGCCAAGTTTCGTGCAAAATAAACCAAGTTTGAGCTACTTTATGCGCAAAAGTGGCCAAAACGCTTAAAAACCTTTAAAATCGCAACTTAACACGTAATTTCTAGCATATGACTATGATTTTCAATTCTAACCACTTCAACACAATCATATATACCAAATAGTGTTGTATACCAAGTTTTGTGCAAAACAAACCAAGTTTTAGCTACTTTATGCGCAAAAGTGGCAAAAACACTTAAAAACCCGTAAAATCGCAACTGAAGTATATGTTTATGATTTTAAATTTTAACCACTTCAACACAATAATATATACCAAATAGTGTTGTGTGCCAAATTTCAAGCAAAACAAACCAAGTTTGAGCTACTTTATGCGTAAAAGTGCCAAAACGCTAAAAAAACCCTTAAAATCGCAACTTAACACGTAATTTCTAGCATATGACTATGATTTTCAATTCTAACCACTTCAACACAATAATGTATACCAAATATTGCGGTGTGCCAAATTTCGTGCAAAAGAAACCAAGTTTGAGGTACTTTATGGGCAAAAGTGGAAAAACACTTAAAAACCCTTAAAATCGCAACTTGAAACGTATTTTGTAGTATATGATTATGATTTTAAATTCTAACCACTTCAACACAATAATATATACCAAATAGTGTTGTATCCAAGTTTTGTGCAAAACAAACCAAGTTTGAGCTACTTTATGCGCAAAAGTGGCAAAAACGCTTAAAAACACATAAAATCGCAACTTAACATGCAATTTCTAGCATATTACTATGATTTTCAATTCTAACTACTTTAAAACAATAATATATACAAACTAGTGTTGTGTACCAAGTTTCGTGCAAAACAAACCAAGTTTGAGTTACTTTTTGTGCAAAAGTGGTAAAAACACTTAAAAACGCAGAACATCGCAACTTAACACGTAATTTCTAGCATATGACTATGATTTTCAATTCTAACCACTTCAACACAATAATATATACCAAATAGTGTTGTATACCAAGTTTTGTGCAAAACAAACCAAGTTTTAGCTACTTTATACGCAACAGTTGCAAAAACACTTAAAAACCCGTAAAATCGCAACTGAAAACGTATTTTGTAGTATATGATTATGATTTTAAATTCTAACCACTTCAACACAATAATATATACCAAATATTGTGGTGTGCCAAATTTCGTGCAAAACAAACCAAGTTCGAGGTACTTTATTGGCAAAAGTGGCAAAAATACTTAAAAACCCTTAAAATCGCAACTTGAAACGTAATTTCTAGCATGTCACAATGATTTCCAATTCTAACCACTTCAACACAATAACATATACCAAATAGTGTTGTGTGCCAAGTTTCGTGCAAAACAAACCAAGTTTGAGATACTTTATGCCCAAAAGTGGCAAAAACACATAAAATCGCAACTTAACACGCAATTTCTAGCATATGACTATGATTTTAAATTCTAACCACTTCAACACAATAAAATATACCAAATAGTGTTGTGTGCCAAGTTTCGTGTAAAACAAACCAAGTTTTAGCTACTTTATGCGCAAAAGTGGCAAAAACACATAAAATCGCAACTTAACACGCAATTTCTAGCATATGACTATGATTTTCAATTCTAACCACTTCAACACAATAATATATACCAAATAGTGTTGTGTGCCAAGTTTCGTGTAAAACAAACCAAGTTTGAGCTACTATATGCGCAAAAGTGGCAAAAAACGCTTAAAAACCCTTAAAATCGCAACTTAACACGTAATTTCTAACATATGACTATGATTTTCAATTCTAACCACTTCAACACAATAATATATACCAAATAGTGTTGTGTGCCAAGTTTCGTGCAAAACAAACCAAGTTAGAGTTACTTTATGTGCAAAAGTGGCAAAAACGCTTAAAAATGAATAACGTCGCAACTTAACTTGTAATTTCTAGTATATGACTATGATTTTCAATTTTAACCACTTTAACACAATAATATATACCAAATAATGTTGTTTGCCAAGTTTCGTGGAAAACAAACCAAGTTTGAGCTACTTTATGCGCAAAAGTGATAAAAACGCTTAAAAACCCTTAAAGTCGAAACTTAACACGTAATTTGTAGCATGTGACTATGATTTTAAATTTTAACAACTTCAACACAATAACATATAGCAAATAGTGTTGTGAGCCATGTTTCGTGCAAAATAAACCAAGTTTGAGCTACTTTATGCGCAAAAGTGGCCAAAACGCTTAAAAACCTTTAAAATCGCAACTTAACATGTAATTTCTAGCATATGACTATGATTTTCAATTCTAACCACTTCAACACAATAATATATACCAAATAGTGTTGTGCCAAGTTTCGTGCGAAACAAACCAAGTTTGAGCTACTTTATGCGCAAAAGTGGCAAAAACGCATACAATCGCAACTTAACACGTAATTTCTAGCATATCACTATGATTTCCAATTTTCACCACTTCAAAACAATAACATATACCAAATACTGTTGTGTGCCAAGTTTCGTGTAAAACAAACCAAGTTTGAGCTACTTTATGCGCAAAAGTGGAAAAAACGCTTAAAAACACATAAAATCGGAACTTAACACGCAATTTCTAGCATAATACTATGATTTTCTATTCTAACTACTTTAAAACAATAATATATACAAACTAGTGTTGTGTACCAAGTTTCGTGCAAAACAAAACAAGTTTGAGTTACTTTTTGTGCAAAAGTGGTAAAAAACACTTAAAAACGCAGAACATCGCAACTTAACACGTAATTTCTAGCATATGACTATGATTTTCAATTCTAACCACTTCAACACAATAATATATACCAAATAGTGTTGTATACCAAGTTTTGTGCAAAACAAACCAAGTTTTAGCTACTTTATGCGCAAAAGTGGCAAAAACACTTAAAAACCCGTAAAATCGCAACTGAACACGTATTTTGTAGCACATGGTTATGATTTTAAATTCTAACTACTTCAACACAATAATATATACCAAATAATGTTGTGTGCCAAATTTCAAGCAAAACAAACCAAGTTTGAGCTACTTTATGCGTAAAAGTGCCAAAATGCTAAAAAACCCTTCAAATCGCAACTTAACACGCAATTTCTAGCATATTACTAAGATTTTCAATTCTAACTACTTTAAAACAATAATATATACAAACTCGTGTTGTGTACCAAGTTTCGTGCAAAACAATAATATATAATTATTATCTTAAAAATATATATATATTTAGTAAAATATATTATTCTATTTTCTATTTATATATATTTCTCCTTCTAAAAATAAATTAAAAAGAAAGTTGTATTTCGAATTTCATTTGCATTTTTTTCTTTCTACGTTGTATTTAAAATTGTAAATAATTTTTTTTAATATTCATATTGACAATAGTATATTGAACAAATATAATTCAATTTTGAAGTCAAAATAAATAATGAAATAAAAAAAATGAAATGGGTTCTTTCTGTCTTCCGCCCAATAAATAGGTTGAATTTTTTGCGATATATAATTTGTATCCAAAAAAAGGAGAATATTTGTTTTAAAAATGTATTTTCTCTAAAAATTTTTTGTATT